>NC_052055.2:13062509-13147509 GCF_903992535.2 Arvicola amphibius | reverse complement strand
AATCAAACTAAGAGCCTCGCTTGTGCTAAAGAAATGTTCAACTACCGAGCTTCAGCCTGCATCCAATACAACACACAGATTCTAAGCTTCCATGTGTAATTCCATTATATTACATCCTGTATTTCTTACAAATAACAAAGATAATGTGGAAATGAGCTAAGAGTGAATTTGCTGAACACGAGGACTTATTAATTCTCTATTCGGTCTCACTTTTGCACATTTTGGGGGCTAACAGAAACTATTTCGTCTGTCATGCCCGATCAGAATTCTGGTGGCTGTCTTTGTTAGGCTGTGGGTTTTCATTACGGTCACGAATGTACATAACTGCTCTGTTCCCAAATGGATGTGTTATGGATCTATGAAATTTTTGTAAGGTGTGAACACTAAAAAGCTGTCCCAAGGCTCTGCTGTTAATTTGTTTTTATTGAAGGAAAGGCAAGAATGGGGCACATGTGTGCTCACCATCTCTCCCTGCTGTTTCCTCATGTGTGTGCCGTATTCAGAGATGCTTGGGTAACATGCAAGTTACAGTTTCTAAGTCAGGAGACGAGAGAGGCTCTGGCCACAGATCTTTCCAGGTCACAAGACTCTGAAGCTGTAACATGACTGAAAAGTACATGTTCTGCTACTTTCAGTTCAGTATTAATGTGTAAAAAAATAAAAGGCAAAAAGAGCCACAGCATTCATGACTTTTGTCTCAGTGTCCCTCACAAAGCCATCAGCATATCATTGTATTATCTAGTTTTGGGAACTGGAATGTAAGGCATCTGAGAGGTAAATACCATGAAGAATGACAAGCATGTTCAAAGCCTTCACAGAAGATGGTTAGGCAAGGTCTGTGCCACTCTGAGGAGCTCCTGTGGAAACAGAGGTTTCTGAGCACTGAGTATTTAATATTACCCAGTTTGTGATATATTTTCTAGATCCACATCACCAACAGAACAGACGGGCTCCATAGGGAGTGGGAGTGAGAATAGATCTCAAAGTTGACTCTGTACATTTATAGTCAGACTTTCATAAGGCGTTTTGTCTTCATAGGTTTCAAAAGTCTCCATCACACAGAGTTAGCGTCTGAGGACAGGTTGTGTCTAATGATGCCACGCTGTTTCCCTTGAATACACCTGTTTGCTTTTTCATGCTAGTATTGTCCGTGTTTTCTTCCCCTACTATATACCTGTGTGTATTTTGTGTTGTATGTGTGTGTTTGTCTCTGTGTGTGTGTCTCTCTGTGTGTGATGTTGTTTTCTTCATTCCATTTATTAATTTGGCATCTCAGAGGAAAAACAATATGGATTGTATAGAGTCACATGCGACACTCCAAGTATTTCCTGTTACGTGGGAATGCCACTGGTCAGTAGTCCCCCCATCCACCCCTCCCACCCCGCGCCAAACGAGAAAAAAAAAAAGTCTGATAGGAATTCATGCCTTTATTGGACTGTTGAAGTTATTCAGCTAGCTAGTGTTTAAGCAGGTGAACAACAACCACAAAAATTCTCACCTTAGTTCTATAGTTATCATCTCTGGCTGAGAGTTTCAAGAGGAAAAACGTAACAAAGGATATAGAAAAGAAATCAAGAAACCCTGATGTGGAGCCGGCAGACCTCTAGCAAGTTAGTGGATTAGTCAGAAAGCAGCTCTGCCCTGTCAGAGTCAACATAACTCAGACCCTTGCAGACGCGCTGAAGCCGCTGGATTTGTTTGCCATGAGAGATTTGTTGTGGATTTTTAACAAGGCTCCTGTGTGTGCGCCGTGCTTAGTAAATATTGGCCTGCAGGGTATTTTTCAGTCACGCTGAATGGACCGTTAGTTTCCCCAAACTACAAAGTGCAGAAAATCCATTTCCCTGATTCAGTGGCCACTGGGATTGCATCATGGGCTCCTTGTGCAAGGACAAAAGCAAAATCTCGTCAGAGTTTCTTCAGAGACCTGGTAAAGAGATCAGAAAAACTAATGATATTGATACCTGCCATTATGTAAACCAGAGAGCCTAAAAGGGGGTCCATGGAATTACCTAATCATTAAATTACTAAACAGAAACATTTTCGATTTCTTTAAAAATCAAACGATCATGTAATAATCATGTCTTGAATAATCAAATGATTGTGCTTTCTAATATAATCAATTCAATCTGTCTTTTAAATTTTCTTCAATTTATTATTGCAAAGTGATTATGGAAGTAGATCATTTATGACTGGCTTCTCTGATAAGCTAATTTCAGTTTTGTCCCCAGATATTTATTTTCTTTGTTTTTGGAGTCCACACTGTGTTTTCAGTAACAAATGACTGGGCAGTGATAGTTCTGTTGATATCTTGAAAGCAGTTGGGTATTTGTTAGTTAGTATTTAAAACTCATTTTTAGGGGTGATCAGTGTTGCCCTTAGATCTGGCCTAAGAGATGGACTTTAAGGACACTTTTTAACAATGTCGATGGTACATTCATTGTAGAGCTCCGGTGTTAGCTTAATTACCACTGCTGTAGGGTAAAGCAACCCACAGAAATAGCACCTAACAAGATTAGCATCCTGGGGAATGTCTGAATCGTACAAGCATCACTTACAATGCATGACTTAACCCAAAGCTGCGGCAAGGTGGCTGCCAGAGGAGCATTTCACCCTTTCTGATTCAAAGGCACCTGCCTGAGCCCTGATGGCTTGGGCCTACACTGTCTACCAATAGCTTAAAGAACGCAGAGAAGCAGGGTGGGAGGTTCTTTCCCCATATGTTGTCCATTTGGCTGTCAGCGCTGGTGACAGAGAAGGGAAGGAGTCCTGAGTGACTGTTAGTCTGTCTTAAAGTATGGTAATGGGGCTAATTAGGAGAGATGAGGGCTGAACTTCATTGGTGAGGGCAATTATCCCCGTAGCTTTTGGGCCACTTTGTCTTTCTTGGATTCCTCTTCCCTCATTTAGTCATTTCTCAAGCATCACAAAAATTATGAGATCTTCTAACATAATACAAGTGACGTGGCTGGTAGCCAGCGATATAGGACATGAATGGAATTCCCTTTACCTGCCTTCTCTGCGGAATCTCCCTATGCAAAGATCTGGCATGTGGCTGTGGCAGTGTTTACTGGTATTGTTCAGTCCACATGAATGAAAATTAATTGTGCTTTATTGCGATGAGCCCATACATCTTCTTTGGTAAATGAGGAGCATTTTTGCGTGGTTCTTTCATGTTAGGCATCATGGCCAGGCAGTAATTTAGCATACTTGAAAGGAAAAGACATCAGAGGCCTGCAAGGCAAGCATGAAATGCATTCTCTTTTATGTGATTTAGGAAGTTGAGACATTTTAGTCTCTGTTTTCAAAGGTTTAGTACATTCAACTTTGACAACAATTATGAAAGTAAACAGCGGGGCTCAGATCTCTGCCCATTGATTTCATAGTAGGTGACGTTGAACATAAGTGTCTTTGGGGGTGGGTATTTAATCAAGAAAGTCAACAGTAAAATAACATATGTTTGTTTTAAAGTCTGAATTACTTTTGAATGGCGCTGACATTTCTTCTGATGTGTGTAGAGTACAATGTATAAGAACATCAGACTTTCTGAAGAACAATTTTATGTTTCCCCAAACAATATAGAAACATTTAATATTAAAATAAACGTTAAAATAGGCTAGTTTATGTCGCCAAGGACCTCCATGTGGGTCTAATTAGCCAATGTTTGTGAACACCATTATGTTCACCTGGGCATAAAGTTTTATTGCTTCTTGCATATTTTATTATAATTTTAATTTCATCTGTCCTATACTCAGAAGTTTATTATGTTGTTAGGTTGGTTTCTAGAGGTATAAATGATATTAATACAAAACTCAAACAAGCCTAGCCAAAGATACTTTGTAGAAAATCTGAGTTGCTAACTACCGTTCCTACAAATGAAGTCTACACATTCAACTCTATGCAGTAGCTAACTAGCAAAAAAATTGCTGCATTATATATATTTTTGTAGCAGAATTAAGATTCCAGGAAATGAATGTGGGCAAAGATGCTGTTGGTTGGTTTGGTTAAGAACGAGCGGCTGGAGAGCAAGAGGCTCGAAGCACTTTTCATATCTCACCTGTCTGAGCAACTCTTGCTAGAAACGAAGCTACCTGTATCTCAAAACCCATGACTCAGATTTGGTTTTTGATGGGGCAAGATAAAAACCACATTTGAAGAAGAGTATTCCTGATGTTTCTAATGAGAATAGTGCATGAATCACTCGTTGAGAAACACTACTGTGGATCAAGAAATATGCCAAGCTAAGTATCCAATGCTGGGTATTGAGGTTATGTGGAAAAACCAGACTTTAGGCTTTAAAAGTAGGCAGACGAGAACAAAAGTAAAAATGAAACCTTTGCCTTTAACAGAAGGCCATAAGAGCAAAATGAATTGTGAGCCTCAGAAACTAGATACAATCAGGCTGAACTGTATAAAATTAAACTAGAGTAAACGGCCAGATAACTCCCAATGTATAATTCTTGGCCACAATATTTTGTAATCCTCTTAGTGGTTCGCGATTGCCTTCAATAAACTCTCTGGTCAAGCATTTCGGGATTCCAGAACAGCCATGGCTAGAGGATAGAGAAGGTAACTCTACAGCGAGGGTGATGCCAGTATCAGGACCGGAAATGACGAGTGATCAGGAAGTTCACCAAGAACAGGGAATCCAGCTATTTTTCACAGGAAGGAAATAAACAGATTTTCAATAGTCCCCACTGAGACAGCCTCTGCCTCAGGCCCAGAAATCTCTCCTGTTTGTTTTGAAACAGGAACCAGTCTTGTTACAACTGGACAAGGGCCTGCAGGTGGAAGCAGGTGATTGGAAACAGCTGGGCCAGGTGAAAATGGGAACTGCGTAGGGGTAACAGCGTGTTGTTGTTGCTGCTCTATTTTTTTTTTTAACTTGGTAGGAAAGGAAATCTTTCCCTGTGGCAGAAGCAGAGTAATAAATATACAGGGCTAACCTATATACAACCCATTTCTTTTTAGTTGAAGGCGGTTCTGAAATATCCTGAAAACCATCACTGGAGCATTTTGAACGTTACTGTGAAATACACCCTTACGTTGTTAATGGCCTGGAAGAAGAGACGTTCTTCCAAGTCAAAACAAACTGTAGATGCTGTAATATTTATTTTGCAAGCCAGAAGGGTGTGTTTCACTGGACTTTTATCCACATTCAAAATTTAAACGTTTTTAAATGTGTTGGAAAGAAGAAGAAAATATTTTTGCAGGGAAACAGTTGAATTTGCATGTTAGGAACCATCATGATGAACAGAGCCCCCTTCCATTTATATACTTATCTTTTATGAATATAGCCACCTATGAAATTGTGACTAACAGCAATATATTTTATGTTAAGGTCCTATAGCTGAGACTAGCTTTATTTATGGTGATATTACAGCAATAGATACTTTTCAGTATTCTCTTTTAGTTATGTAATATTTCATTAGACCCTTCCCTCTAGCTTTCCATTAAACAATGTTTGGAAGAAAATTACCTTCAGGTTTAGTGCAAGTGTCCCTTTCTTAAGTTTATATTTGATCCACAAACACTATCTTGCTGAACAACTTAATGTCATAGTTTTCTGTTTGCTGGAGTTTGAAATCTCATAATATAACACATACCCATTCTTTTCTCCTTGCTTTTGCTTGTTTCTTTCATTTTTTTAGAGGATAAATTCAGTGTCGTTTAGTTTCAACATCTCTGGGCCAATTTAAAGAGGTCTAGACACCAAGATAATTGATAACACTAAGGAAAAATCAATCAGACTTATGGAAGAGGGTTTTTCTGGAACCTTGGAGAAAGGCAGAAAAGGAAGAGAAACTAAGGCGTTTATTTAGTTGTCAAGGTGAGTATGAGCTGTGTGGTAGAAACAGGCAATTTACCCAGCGTAGGCTGTGGAACAGTCCTATCTAGAAACAAAATGTTATCATGTAGAGCTTCACAGAGTCCGGAATCATGAGCTGGGCTCCCAAGTTTGTACTGGGTTCCGAAGAAGGATGTACTGGGTTCCGAAGGATGTACTGGGTTCCGAAGGATGTACTGGGCTATGAAGGTTATACTGGTGTCTGAAGGTTGCAAAATCTCCAGTCATGAGGAGAAAAGAAGGGCATGAGCTGGGGTTGCACAGGAACTGCTAGAGAAACTAGTCATCCAGTGTGAGATGTTAAGGTAATGGGAAATGGTACTGACAGAAGACTCTAGATGGGAAGAACATTCTGGCCGTCAAAAGATGTGGGCTTTGTCCACTGAGTTGTAAAAAGATGAAAGTTATGGACAAGAAAATGATGTAAGATTGTCTGCATACCTTCAACCTAGTAATGGCTCAGTGGAATAGGATGCGAAGACCCAGGTGAAGAAGCCAATCCTAAGGAAACCAAAAACATTGATCCTAATAAGTCTGAAGGACTAAGTGAGTGACCGGAAGTGGTACGGAAGTCCTTTTAGTGGGTGTCAGTTCTAAAGCCCTGAGAGCACAGAGAATGAGCAAAGGAACTTGTTGTGGATAAAAGATGATTTTCTTTAACCAGTGGTTTTCTTCTGAGATGATGAAGCCTCTCTCAATTTAATACATTAGTAGTGCCAGTTTGAAAGCATTTTAGACAATGAAAAAAATGTCAGACATGTTTTCGGGTTTCTATAAAGTCATAGTTTGGCTAAGGATAGTGCTGTGATCACAAACACATTGAAAGGGATAAACTGTGAAAAAGGTAAAAACTACCAACAACAACAAAAAAAACTCCACCACCAACAAATATACACGGGAAATAGAATATGCAGAAAGGGCAGCATTACCCTCAAACATAAAATAGAATTTTTTTTAAAAAAATATTTCTTTAAGCTGGCCCTATGTAATGGATGGGACAATCTTCATTAGTGTGTGTCTTTGCATTCTTCATTCTGTGTTCAGCAAGTTTACACAGCACATGCTTTAAACAATGTCCCATGTTGGATATGAGGCATTGTGATAAGAAATCATTTTTGTCATCAAAGATCATAAACACTGGCCCCTTTTGTGAATTCAGCAAGAAGCCCCGTGTGAATTCAATACTGGAGGATGGAGGAACTCGTTAAGAATTAGGATCTTCAGGATAAAGTAGACACAAAGAATGGGAGCTTCACGCAGCTGAAAGGGAGAACACTATTGAAGATATTGCAAATTTGCGTTTAAAAAGTGAGCAACTGAGAAATATTTATTTAGGAATCTATTGCACACAGGAATTCTTCCAGATTGCCATCCGCACGGTGGTATCAGGCAGCTGGGGCAGGTTGAAGGTTGCTGAGTTGGAACGTGAGGTCTGAAATAGGAATTCCAATAACTGACATCTATCGACTGCCTAGCATGATCTAAACACTAAATTAATTCCTGTGCTCCTCACACCAGCCTAAAGGCACAACCATCTTCTGTGCTTTCAGATGAAACAGTGGTATGGGGGACAATTGAGGCCACTTACACACGTTGAGTTATGTTGGGAATTAGCTTCGGTAGCAGGGATTAAACCCAGGACGATCATGTCCAGTAGCTCCAGGCCACCACAGCTGTGCAGACAGAGAAGGCCCGCGGTAGTTACTATGAAAGGACCTAAAAATCTTGGTGGCACAATTAAGTGCTCGTGGGAGCCAAGCAGGTTGTATAAATCTGGAGGTTAAGATGTCTGTGAGGTAGCAAATACTTCTCCTGAAAAGGACAGACAGTCTCTTTACCTAAATCTCACATAGAAAAGGACAGACAGTCTCTTTACCTAAATCTCACATAGAAAAGGACAGACAGTCTCTTTACCTAAATCTCACATAGAAAAGGACAGACAGTCTCTTTACCTAAATCTCACATAGAAAAGGAAGCTGGCAGTACCGGGTGGTACAGCCAACACCAGAAAAAAACATGGATTTTTAAATGAGATTGCCCCATTTTCCAGTGATGGCAAGTAGTTCTGTGTTTTGCTACATTACATAGCACAACTACCATACATACAGTCACACACAGAGAGATATAAGCAAACACACATGTACACACAAAGCCTGCTGCTTAGCTTTTGCCTTGTGTTCACTGGCAGGAAAATACGATTTACTACAAGAAGAACATTATCTCTATATAGTTTACAGCTTTCCTACTCAGCTCCTATATTTTCTTCGACCATGGACAAAATTAGAAAATGTAAGGTGTAGTACAAATCACTATATAGTTTCAAATTTTACATGAAGTGTGAAATATTTGTTTTAACGTTCTCCTCAATTTTTTTTAAGTGAAAATAAAGTTAGATATTTTTACCCCCTGAGAATCAACAGGGAGAACCGTTGTTTCCGCCAACGGTGTGTCATGGAGTCAGAAGAGCTGACTGTTTATGTAATACCAATGAGGCTGAATGTGACATTTGAAGTCAGCCTCCGTGGGCTTCCAAATAGCACATGCCCCGCATCATGCAGACTAAATAATAAGCTTCACTGCTGTAATTTCTGCCCAGAAAAGTTAAAATATTAGTGCAATTGTGGCTCCATTCGTTAGCTCGGTGAACCTCAGTATTTGTAAAGAAGTTTCAGGATAATAAAAAGCTATAAAGTTGGACTGGTGCTCAAAGGGAAAAATAAAATGAGAAGCTTGTGGATAAAAAGCCTTGGGATACCATCTGCCTAACAAACATATGCACACATGCACACATATGTACAAACACATACACACACAGGGGGTGAGTAGTACTATTTGGGAGGCCTATGATAAAATAAAGCCAGGTTCAAAAAAACCTGGATAATAAGGCCATTTTTCATTATTTTCCCAGGGGATTTTAAAATAGTTACCTCATAAAATAAATAGTTTAAATTTCCACATTACTTTTTTCCTTTAATCTGTGCCTCTGTTGCAAATAAATGCATGGAGATTTTTGTGCTCCCAAATCTGGGACAGCGTCCTATACAATGCTGGGGTTGATGGAGGAAAAACAATCAAGTCTGAAGAGTAGTCTAAAGGTCTAGAATTTTTTTTATTGTAGTTGTTCTTTGCTCAGTTAGATGCTGTTCTATACAGTTGTGTCTTCCCAGGCATGGGTTTCTCAAATATGAGTGTAGTTTAACAAGGAATCTTTCAAAACTGCACAGGGCTAACCAAACCTAGGAACACATGTTTTGTAGGAATGGTTCCCCAGCAAAGCCTTAACCCACACTGCTTTTGAGTTGAGCATAAACAAGAGCAGTTAGAGTGTTAAGGAGCAGCGATAAGCTTTGATGAAACTAAAAACTCATGTGCTAACGTAAGAGATCCTTTATTGTCCTCATTTAAGGGCCAAGTGAATGAACTCGGCTCTCTGGCTAATAAACAAAATGAGTCCACCTTGCTGAAGGTCTAATTACAGCTCTGAATGTTCAGCGCGTTCACAGCTTAAAACATCTGAGTGCGCCTGCCTCTTGAAAGCCATGTGAAGTTAGAGAGCCAGCCTAATTAAAACAAATCTTGGATAAACCACTTCATGGAGATAGAAGTTTGATGGTTCGCTATATCAAAAATTGTTAGCAGATGGTTCTTCTGAGGCCTTAATAGTTCAAAGATCATGAGGGTTTTCTTTTTTCTTTTCTCTTCTAACAAAGCAAAAATATTCTAATTGAAGTTGTCAGCAGGAGTGAGAGTAATATGCCTGTATTTGATTAAATAATAGTTTATTTAACATTCAGTGTGAAGCAGGATTGGCCAAGAGAAGTCAGAAAACATTTGCTCCAGAGGACTGAAACAGAAAACACAACAAGTTGGCAGAGCTGTCTCACAGACTCCTGGCACTTTGGTTTGATAATGTCGATTTTTATCTTACGGTCCTTTTTTTTTTTTTTTTTTCATTTATCTTCTTGTATAGACAAGAAAGACTAGGCACTTTTCTTCTTTAATTTATATTATATTTACCTAAAAAGGAAGGGGAGAGACACAAGCACACTGGAAGACTTATTGCTGGAACCTCAGAAAGGAAAGCCCCATGTCTTTTTCCATTATAAAAATGTAAACATCTATATTTTTAGGAGCTGTGTGTTTTAAGCAAGCCGCTCTTGCGACTCTCATCGGAATGGAAAGGTTTTTCGTGGTAGAAAGCCGAGGAATGTAAGACTAGCATGGCCCCGTTACAACTTACAGGCACCTTTTCCTGATTACACGATAGCAGCACATAACAACTTCCTTCCCTTGGCTGCACAGCTGTGTGCGGCTCGCAGACGAAATGCAGCCATTCCTTTTGAAGAACAAGGACACTTGCTTGGTCCATGCCGCCTTCCCATGGGCCACCAGCCCCTTCTGTCTTTGCATCTTCGACTCCCTCCGCGCACCCTAGCCCCGAACCAGTGGGGTGACTCTCCCCTGATTTTTCCAGACTCTCACCTGACTGATTAGACATAAAAGTTGTACAAAATTGCCCAATTAGAATTTAAAAAGAATGCTTAAACATTAAAAAAAAAAATTGATAGTGGCCAATGCCTGTGCTAGCATTTGCTCTCCATAAGGATACGAAGGTCTGGATTTCTAAACTAAATTGCAGCATGCCCTATGACAATTATACAAGGACAGCTGCACTAGAGAGTCATTCATCATTTAAACATTCAAATAAAACTAAATGTTTCTTTTTAGATCTAAAGTGCAGCCCATAACACAAATGAAATAACATTAATAGGAGCAGGGAATGAAAAGACAGAAAGCAGCTGTTGCTCTCTGCCAGCGTTCCATGGGACTCTCTAATCAGAGCGGGATAGTGTATACAGAGAGGGGAAAGGATCCCTTTTGATTCGATCTGTTCTCTGCCACGCTGAGCTTTCTCAGTTTCAAGGGAGTTGGGGTGATGTTCTCACATGTCATAACACTGCATTTCTGGACATTCAGCAGAGGCGAAAAATGACTGGAGCGTTTAGCTTTACAGCTGTTGCCGGGCAGTGTTTAGAAGCCGCTTGTTATCTGCAAAGCGGCGGTATAACAGGCTACGACTGTCCCCCATGGCTATTGAGGGAAAACAGCGTTCTTAATTATAATATTTTGCTATATAAGTAAATTTCAGTTTCACCTAAGAATTGTTTTGAAAACAAACTTTGTATGAAGCTTCAAGATGCCTGCATAGGTTTCCCAAATTGTCCTCGAGAACAGAAGGGAAATAAGTCAGAGGCCCGTCGGAAAAACCACTAACTACAAATATGCTCCATTTTCTCTGCCTTTTTATCTAGTTCAGTTTCTGTCCTTTGAATCCTCTTTGAAATTCCTCATTGTGTTCTGCTTTTTAGCTTCATGTCCCTTTCACAGGTTCTAATTTACGTCATCATTTTAATATCACTGTATACGGCACAAGGATTATCCCTCTCCGAAAAGAAGAAAACAATCATCTCATTCTAGAATAGTCCACGATGGATCTGTGTGAGAGTCTGTAACTCCAAACTCTCAGGCCCTACACTCATGACTCTGTCACTCCAGGAAATGAAAAGATCACAGCTTTGTCCCACAGACACCATTACCTGTCCTGTGTATCTTAGGGAGATGATGGGTGAGCAACTATATTCCTAGTTTATAGAAAAACATGTGGTCAGTGACACTGCAGGCTTTCACCCCTCTTCTCAGGCTTTTATTTCTGTCAAAGCTCAGCCAAGCAAACAAACAATCAGAAAACAAAAACAAATCCATGTAATTGAAACTGTCTGACTCCCTACAGCAGCAAAAGGCAAACCTAGACATTTGTACATTTTCTTGTATGTGTCACCTGTGTGTGTTAAAAGATGGGATTCCACATCACTTCCCTGCATCCCTTCAGCTACTGATATTCGGGTGGATCAGCCACTGGCCCTTGATTATTTCTACCCTGTGTCTGGAAGAGTATAGAAAGAGAATCTTGGCCTAACTGCATGGCTGTGATATATGTGGAGTGGTTTCCTTAAATTCCCAGTCTATGATGGCTAGAACTGGGAGGGTTTATAAATGATAAATGAGAAACCTAATGAAAAAGAGGGAACCAAGGGATGGAGGAGGTAATGAAATACGTGAGAGGGAAGCGTTTCAAAGCAGAGAAAGAGAATAGTACAACTAGAAGAGAGGAGGTGGGTTTTTTTTTTTATTTTCTGCTCCTCTATAATAGATATAAACACATACAGACAAGAGAAAGAAACTAAGCTCTTGAACTCTTACCGTGAAACTGATGGAGTGGTGGATTCGGTTGTGATGCTTCTAAGTAACTTGCCACTTGCTCTTCGTCATTTATTTAGAACAGAACTTGGGGCACTTATAAGCTAATGAAGTCTGTGTTTATGTGGATTCCCTGGGAAGCTGAATCTCACATGAAATCTTTACGGCTGTATGTTAAGTCTCTCCAGGTGGACCCTCCAGCATGGTGCTGGCTGTGGCACATACTCAAGGGTGTTAGGAACGAATTACAGAATGAATGTATTATGGATAACTGTCCCCTCTTAGTAGGGGTTCATGTGTCCCTGCTCTGGCATTGTATAATCCTATATATAGGACCATGTAATGTACCAGATCCATATTCTTTGCATTGTAAGTGAATCTTCCACTGTTTCCTGGCCATTTATTTAGCACCTGTGTATCTTTTGCCTTACTATATTGACTAACACTTGCTTGGATTTTAAAAAAAAATATATATATACTATTATATTTTGGTATCTTAACCTTAAGAAGCTTAAATGTTACTTATAATTTGTGTAATAAATTATAGAATGCATGTAACCCATAGAAGAAAATGGAACCCAAAGAATGTTTGTTGTGGAAGCAACAGAGAAAGTACTCTTGTGTTTTCTTTTGACTATGATCTGTAACCAAACAAAGCAGACACAGGTACTGCAGTGCAGAATTCAACCAAAAGAGTATACTGGCTTCTGTAGGATGTGGAGAGAGCCATAGTTGAGATTGATAGTTGTTAATCTAATATTTACTGTGTAAATATGATCTAGGATCAGACACAGGTCTAGGAAGGCTACTTACATTTCCCCTATCCTGTTTAGGTATCTCATACAAAAGCAGGTCACCTTCCTTTTGTTCATTGAGATATTCAGCCTTTGTAGAAAATAAGGATAGTGCTTTTGTTGAATTTTTATTGTCCTAACATATCTGCCAGTAGAGACAATTATTGGCCCATTAAATACTTTTGATGTTTAACAAAGGACAGTAAACACATGCATTCAGATAACAAATCTGATGTCAGCATGGTGTCAAATGAAAAGCTCCCTTGGCCTTTGAGTTTAGATAAACTTTCAAGGGAGTTCTCCAGTCAGCTGGCCACAGGGCTTTTATTGTGAACCTTCCCGATATCCCCTTGTGTTCACTGAGAGCTGAGGAAGTGACACTGATTGTCTGTCAAAGAGCTGCCCATGGCACCTGTCTTGGGGGCAGCCCTGTTCATTGTGCCAGCGCGTATTTCACAAGTTCTTCCAAACAGATTCCACAGCAAAATGGGGCACATTATACCACTTCCTCCTTCTCCAGCTTTTTGTAGGGAGGAGAACACGGTGTGGAGCAGCTTTGTCCAAACGGTTACAGGAGAAGTGGCGATAAGATGGCCTCTTTTAAGGATTGTTCAAACTAAAGAACACCGGCTGGCTTGGATGGAGAGTTCAAATGTGTTCCGTGGTGGTATCAGATGCTTTGCTTAGAAAGAAGCTTCTTTTTAAAGAAAGGCAGTGTGTAAAAGGTCATAAGCGAGCGCGCGCGTGCACGCGCGTGCGCACGCGCGCGCGCACACACACACACACACACACAGGCATACATATCTAGATATATAAAAGTTCAAATTTGTCACATTGGAAACATTGGCCTTATTTCATTTTTACTGTTTTACTTCTGATAATAGTTTTTAATTTTTTCTAGACAATTCATATATTTCTTATTTCATTATTTTCATGTTTCAGATAAAACTGATTTTTGTGCCATATGTTCAGGGCCAAAATATATGTCATATAGCTTAATGCTAATAAAAACTATTAGAAATGATATCCCATCTCTGACCTACTAAATAAATCATTATTTTAACAAGATTATCAGGTAATTTGTTCTGTATATTACAGTCTGGACAATGAATGTATACATTATATCTGCATGGCCAGAGGGAGACAAGGTTTAAGTTTGACCAGCAAGGACTTATTGGAGGATATTGAGTTGGGCTATTGGAGATTGGACTTAGCAAGTCCCTGGGGATTTTTACCATAAGCAGTGCATACATCATAAAATGCACTAGAGGTTCAGTTCCCACCTTGTCTGTGTACAGGAAGCATATTCCAGAGGGACGGAAACCGATCTTAAGATAGACCACTGGAGTCCTGGCTACACGATGTCTGATTCCACGCAGTGTCTTTCCCAGATGTTCACTTGCATGAGTCAAAGGATTTCCTTCGTGTAAACCCAGTTTGTGGTCTATTTTTGCCATAAGTGATTCAAAGAAAGTAAGGGATATAAAGGTGATTAATGATTAATTGCATCTTCAAAGCCTGCCACCTATGTGTATGGGCTTCTTAGCAAATGGCAAGCCTGTGTGCTTCCCTCTCTCGTTAGTTATAGCATTTCGAAACATAAGAATCCAAAAAAAAAAAAAAAAGAAAAGAAAGAAAAGAAGAAAAAGAGTGCTAAGTTTGAGACATGTCTGCTCTCTTGCGTCGTTCCTTTTAATTGCTTCGTGTCTATTTACCTTACCTCCCCTCAAAATTATAAACACTTCAGAAGTACTGGACTTTTCGTACATGAGGCGATAATTTAGAGCAATAAGACGTTTATAAATAAACACAGAAGAACTTACAGAAAGAGGGTAGACTTTCAAAACCACCACCTGATGAAGCTGCCAATTTATTCAGGTTTTGCTGACACTGGAAAGAACATTGTTGCAACTCTTTAGAATAAGGATCAGCACCAGTAACTGAGCCCTTAAGAGTCTACCAGTGTTTTCTTAGTCCCGCTTGATTTTGACTGAAAGTGATGTTGGCCCTGCTGGGCATACCATGCTGCCCAGGAAGACCAGCATCAGCCACCTGGGTCTCCTAAGGATTCTAGATGCCTCCCCATAGCCGAGCTTCCTCCTGAGGAATCTCTGGAAGCTAACTGCATCCAGAGAAGGAAGGCCTTATTGATGTAGCAAGAATGCTGTTCCTATTCTGCAACTGGCAGCACTCAGTTCCTCTGTAGTCCTAGCGCTTTGATATTTTAATACTATCCTTGGATACTACTGTCCGGGTAGTTCTATTTCTTGATTGTTGTTTGCTCTGTGTGTGTGTGTGTGTGTGTGTGTGTGTGTGTGTGTGTGTACGATCATGTTCTTTCCCCTTCCCAACTCCTCCCAGGTTCTACCTACCTCCCTACCTACTCAACTTCACATTCTCTCTCTAAAAACAAACAATAAATAACAAAGATAATACCAAACCCGACAAAGCCGAGACAAAAAGAAAGGCATGCAGAATAACACAGAGTCTCCTCCGGGTTGTCTAACTACTCTTAGACATAGGCCCCCACACTGGCTGTTGGCTTACATATCCAGTGACACTCCATTGGACTAAATGGATTTTATTTCCCATCAGGTACCGATTGCGAATAGCTTTTTGGTTAGGTGTGAGATTTTGTGTGCACTTCCCTTTCTCGTGCTGGGATTTTGTCTGGATTAAACCTGTGCCTGTATTATACACCCTGTCACATCTCTGTGAGTTCATATGTGTATCACCTCTGTTGTGTCTGTAAGATGCTGTTTCTATGGCGTCATCCACCACCTCCAACTCTTAACATGGTCCCCACCTCTTCTCTATAGAAGGCTGAGGCTTCAGGAAGGGTTTTGATGAAGACATACCATTTAGGAATGAATGCTCCAAAGTCTCTCACTCTGTACAATGTCCAGTTTTGGGTCTCTATGTTAATCACCATCTACTGCAAAAAGCCTTTCCTTTAAAACTGATCTGAGTCCCCATCTAGCGTAGTGGCTTTGAGGCCCTGGAAGAGAACAGCTCTGCAGGTCTTAACAATCACAACGGAAAGTGAGTTCTGTCTTCTGAATCACTAGTTTCATACTCTGAGTGCTTCATTCTAGAAATGGTATTGATTCCTCAAGAGATTGATTTTCTATCACAGGTGGGATCAATATAGTGCGTATTCTCAAGTGTTTACCTTTGAGAAAATTTGTAAGTGAAAATACAAGTTTAAAAGGGAAGACCTTGAGATACTACAACTTTCAATATTTTATTCCTTTTTTTGCTTATCTTAGAGTACTGGTATTGACTCTAGGGCTTCACACATGTTATCTCTGTACCACTAAGTGATATCCCAGCCAATGTAGTTTGCTTTTATTTGCAGACAAGATCTTCCTAAATTGTTGAGGCAGGCCTTGAACGTACAACCCTCCTGGCTTGGCTTCCTGAGTAGCTAGGATTACAGGACTGTAACACAAGGCCTAGGCTTTGTACGGTTGAATACCAGAACTTAATTCATAATTGTGTTCAAAGATGCTATATTAGTGATTTATAATAAAGAAATAATAAAGATCTTGTCTCCACTGTATGTTATAATGACTCAAAATTTTTGATTTGGTGGGAAGCTATGCCTTTTCCTGTCTTTTTCTAAAAGAGTAAGAAAATCCCCTGCTTACAGATTTAAATATCAAGACTTAAGCTGTAAGTTTATAACTGTCCTGGCTGCTACTTTTGCAAGCCAAGAAGATTTCAACAGGTAATAAACATTCGAAGAAATAAAGGGGTGGAGAGGGCTCTGCATTGGTTGCTAAGGAAAATCTAAATCAACTGAGAAGGCAGGTGAGGGAAACCAGTGTTTATGATGAGGTTGAAGTGCATACTAATTGTAGTTCTAGGACAAAATTGCACCAATAGCATCATGTTAAAAATTACACTTCAGGAAAGCAAACACATCTAAAACTTGAAACTTTGAACTCAAAAATGTGTTTCCAAGATACTGATTTTAGTTAACTTTATGAACTTTAACTCAATGGAAAAAGGAATTCTCAACAAATATTAAAGACATTTATTATATTTTATTATGAAATTGTTTTTCAGATTGTAAAAGCAAAGTCTCTCAGCTAATAGTCGAGATTTTATTACCGTACTAGCTTACATAGAAAAATAAAGAAATGGATTTGTTTTCAGAAGTCTATTTTAAATGAAAATCTTTTTTAAGAATTTGTTTGGAATATTAATTTCAAATCTATATGACTGACTTTTAATAATTGTAACTCAAACTACAGAGTCTACATTCTCTATACAAATTTTTCCCTAATGTTGTTCTGAAGTCTAAATAAGCCAGTAGATATACCCTTGTAAACTATGTGTTTATATGCACATGAAGATGAGTCCGAAAACAAGGTCTTCTGTAGACTGTCATTCTGTGTATGACATACCCATGCCATGCTGTATATGCAGCAAAGACAGTATTGGTGACAGACAGTGATTATTTTAAAATAACCCTAACCCTATTCAGGGTGAAAGAATTCTAGAATCATGATCTTTAAACAGCTACTCTGAGCAAAACAGACATTGCTTGCTTTTAAGGTTTAAAGAGAAAAGTAGGTAACAATTATCCTTAGGAATCTAGGAACAGGGTAGTCTGACTTCTTTTTTTTCCTTCAAATGTTTCTACCTCTTGTGAAAAGCACAGTGCTCATGGGATATTGCACAGTGATGGAACTATCTACATCACCAAACAGATAAAAAGATATTAATTTAATAAAAGTGTAATTGAAATAAAGAATAACTTTCATATATACTTTTCATTCTCTGCTACAATTTATTACTTGAGGGCTATTTTGAATTACAGGCCAAGTTGCTATGTAAAGCCAAAGTAGAAAAATTATACTTAAATACAACCACCTCTACAAGATTAAACTTGGATACTGAATTGAGTAGGGATAGAAGTCAGAACTATTCGAAACTTATTTTCCTTCTTGAGAATGTGCTTTGTAACATTAAAAGAGTTCTGAGTAAAACCAAAATTCAGATTAAGTTGAATTACTTATTTAAATACTACATTAAATATTATTTTCATTTGTTATTTTTATGATAAAAAGCTCCTACCACAGCTCCACATTTTGTGCCATACCAAACCTAGAGAATTATTAGGAAACTGTCCACCTTTCTCCTGGATTATGTTGGATTTTCAAACGCAACATCTTGGACTCACTGACTGAACATAGCACATTGAAGGATGGGCACACGACCATGCCTACTTGTACTGAGAGATTGGAAGATCAGAACATTCCAGATGTGTCTTTTCCATTTCAGCAATCAAACCTCTTTATAATAATAGACACAATTTGTGGAGATAATTTCAAATCCATTCTACATCATGTCTTTAACTAGTCAAATGTTCATAATTGCCCAAGTGTCTTCCTTGTGTTTTAAAATGACATGTTTAGATAGGAACTCACATTTTTCTTCCATATGTGATCCCTCTCTTCCCCCACTGTTACCAAGCAGTACATACTTGCTTTAGTAAATCCTGACTGTTTCATCCTATAAACAAAACAAAACAAAGCCCTCAAGTTCAAGGCAGACTAGTCCAGCTGCTCACAACGCCATACCTTATAACAAATCTATTAAAGGGGTCAGTTCCTAGAAAGGGTCAAGTTAATGATATAAGTGGGATAATTTGCTCATTTTCTGAAATTTGTAAAACGAGGCACATAAAAGCCCTCTGTTAAGTTGACTAACTAGCCAAACCTCTGTTAATTATTTTCCTCTTTAAAATTTTGACTATTTTTCTTTAAGAAATGCTTCACCCATTTTTTTTTAAAATGTGATTTACTTCAGATTTTAACCTACTACCAATCAGTTTATGCTGATTAATTTTTACTTCCTTCTTTGAGGTAAATTTAAAGGAAGATTGTCATTTCTTCCTTTACATTGCCATACACACACACACACACACACACACACACACACACACACACACACACACGAGTATACTAAATTTGGCTGTATATTAAACTTAAGTAAAGTTTTCTGCTTAAACTCATATGCATATTTATATATTTTCAAATTGAAAGAAATCTTAAATATTAGGTAGAATAAAAGGACGGCTTAAGCCATTTTAAAATCAGCAAGTGTACAGCTGTATGGAGCATAGCATGTTACAAATATTATTGATGTTATGCAAATGAGTTCCTCATGACATGTCTACTGGTGTAATATGAACCACTTAGTCTCACATTCTACCCTTAGATTCTTCATATCACTTATCACCTAAGAGGCATTTTATATTCTATCTTAGAAATCATCTTCTACATTTGGAAAGAAACAGAGCTTAATTTTTTATCTGTATATTAAGGGTAAGGACATTGACTTTTAGATATTTTAGGCATATTAAAATAGAAGGCTTTCAATCCAGATTTTAAAAGTCTATATAGGCATATAGATATTGATTTAACTGTGTGTTTGCATGTGTATTGTCAAGCATGAATACTGATCAGATTACAAGCAATATAAATTTATAATTTCACTTAAAATTAATTATTTTACAAGTTTTTTCTAGGTACGAATCTATACAAATATAAGCTAATCGACTTTTTGTTTCCTATGAGTTAAATATTCATTTTTACGTTTTCTGTGTATACCCTATGTACCATCATTATATGAAAGAAATTTTCTATAACTGTTTATGAATAACATAGCAGGCATAAATTGATGTGATCCAATATTATAAAAAATTACAGAAGGCATTGATTCTTTCCATAAATTTCTAAATTTCTTAATAATAAATGTATATCTTTCTGGGCATGGTGGTGCACGCCTTTAATACCAGCCGTTGGGAAGGAGAGGTAGGTGGATCTTAGTGAGTTTAAAGTTAGCTTTGTTAGTCTACACAGTGAGTTCCAGGACAGCAAGGAGATCCTGTCTAAAATTGAACAGACAAACAAAATGAAATATATATCTTTGATAGGCTCATGGGTCTCATCAAAGTGAATTTATTACCAAAATGGTTTTATGCATTGAAATCCTTAAGATCTTTTGAAATACAGTGAAAAAAGCAGGAAAGGGAAATAGAGACCCTGTAGGAGAAATTAAAATTGGCATGGTAAAATATGAATATATTTTAAAGTATGAAATTAGTAATTAGTAATTGTAAACCTTTTTAAAGTAGTGACTTCTACAAAGAAATCTTAGGTCACCATCATTACAGATTTTCTTACTATAAAAGTAAATATAAGTGAATTTGTTTCCTTCGTAAATCTGCATATGCAAATCCACAATAGCCATAGTTATTGAGCTATAGCCTCTTGTCAAAAACTAATCAGCTATGCAAATATAATTTAAATCTCTTTCTTAAAATAGTTATTATCTTCTGATGTGAAAAGAGAAATAAATGTTCGACACTAAGAATTGTACTCATGGATCAGTCTCTCATACATAGTTAAGTGTATGGTATTTGGTTTTGCATGTGAGTTGAGAGTACACCGTAACCTACAAATAAGATGAATTGGTGATAAAATGGGGGATTCATAATAGCATTGTATGCATTGCTCCCCACTTACTAAAGTAGGTCATCCTTAATCTGGAGTAATGTACACGTTCTTAAGTTCCCTACCATGCTCTTTTACATCTTTTATATACAAATTTAAGTTATATCATGAGTTATTAAATAGTCTTGGGTGGTTATGCTTATTTTTAACTCTTTAAAAAGCCCATAAGACCGCTTAAGATGCACAGTGGTATGACAGTTCCACATAAAATATGATGTTGTCTTAACGAGAATAAAATCAAGCCTTGCCATTTCACTCCAAGCTTGCTCTGAACGTGTTTCAATGGAGAGCCTTGTTTATTGCAGCATATGTACATGTATGTTTACAATATGCACATATGTTCAGGCGCGCGTGTCAACATGTGGAATTTTCATTCACTTTGTAAATTCTCTAGAGACTTGTGCCAACATGACCTCTTCTGATCGCACAGAGTGTGTACTGCGAGTAAGGCACAGAATTTTTTGTTTTGAATTTCAGCAAAGTGAAACTGAGTGTAAATCTGACTTTGGCCTTCAACATAATTGAGGCAATTTGTGTTTCATGAAAAAGCCACACTTGAAATATGATTCTTCCGCTCACGCCATTTTTCCTTGGGTACATGGGCACACACATGTTTTAAAGGGATAACTGAAAGTCAGCAATGTCTGTTCTGATAAGGTCTGTTCAACTAAGTTGTCAGGAGTGGGATGTGTCTATTGGACGCAAAGCTACACTAATATGAATGTTACAGTTGGTCCATTGCTCAGACTCCCCCAGGCCCCTAAGTGCAACTTCCAGATGCAAATTAGGTCCCTGTACTCTGTCTCTTCCTCGAAATGCCCAGAATGTAAAGCTGTTTGGTGTTTTAGAGCAATTTAATAAAAATTTAATAAAAAGTTGGCTAGAGTCTGTCTTTTGGCATTTCAAAATCACTAACCAAGAGAAGAATCTCATATGACAAATAATTTTGATTTATATGTAGTTAATATTTTAAATATAGAATGCTCAAATTCATCATAAATAAGCTATTATTTGCTCTTTTAATTTTTATGTTTGTATTGGACTTTACATCTCAGCTTCTCTATGAACCCTTTTATTCCAAATATTTTTATTTCTAGCACGTGGTGATTTTTTTCTATTCTTTTTGAAGTTCAGTTTTTCTTCACAGGGGGCAAACATGTGTCTAATGGGGAGATTACTTGGAGAAATGGTTGGTAATTCCTAGTTACAGCTTATTTAAGTCTTCTGCAGATACTATGGGCAGTTTAGTGGTGTCTATCCAGAGAAAACTGATCCTTACAGAAAAATATATAAGCATGACAGGTGGAAATAAAGTTTTCAAAAAGTTACTGTATTCTATTTTCAGAGCCCTTTTTATGAAATAGACATCACTCAGCTGGAATTGTGTGTCTGAATTTGCACTGGGCTTGGTTACAGATATTATGCCTGATGTAGAGAATGTCAACGTTGGAGAGGATTTGAACTGTTCCTCTTGGTACCGATGACTGAGTGGTCATCTTGAGAGTCCTTGGTGCAATGAATAGTTTTTGTTGTGGTCTGTGCGAAACATAAATATATGTGTGTGGTATACCACACACACACACACACACACACACACACACACACACACTTATCAAAGCGAAGACAATCACTGCTTTCTTCTTGAGCAGCTGCAGCCAGCCGACTAATGGATGTGCAAAACCAGAGAGGGACAGTATAAGGTATGTGTTCGTTTTTACAGATGGGACTGCAGACAAGTTGGTAATTGAAAAGGAAGCAGTGTACGTGAGGTATTTGATGGGGGAGGGGTAGTCTAGTATAGGACCTCTGTGTGTAATTTACTGGGACAGTTATGGAAGAAGCGGTGTCCCCCATGAAAGATTTCAGTTATTACAAAATATGTCATTATCGCTAAGGAAATTCCAAGTAGTCTTTTTAAAAATTGTGTTATTAAACCTTTATGAATCAGCTTCGAAGTCCCTGTCTGCACAGTGCTTTGATAACCGAGTTTTCTGCTGATGTTCTGTTTACCTGTAGTCATCACTGAGTTCCCAATAAAGACAGGACTTCTGTCTGAAGGATGACATCATATACCAGGTGCCCACATCAGCCATCTGAATCATTTCTTTTAATAACTACCGCTGCATGTGTCCTTAAGAAATATAAGGCTGCATAAAAATGAGATAATACTTTAAAATAGCTTAAAGATTCAAAATCTGAGTGAAATTCAGCATCATTTTCCTACTTGTAGATAACACACATATGTACACACACATACATATACACACTCGTGTTTTTAAAGCTCACATTTTGAACTAAATATCTGAGAAACTGTATTGTGTATTTGATACCAGAATTTCATCATGGACACAAATATAGTGTTTAAATATCACTGTGAATATTTCTGACCTCTTATATACTTAATGCTTACATTCCCTCAGGGAGGTTGTGTGTGTGTGTTTCCGTGTGTGTGTATGTGTGTGTGTATGTTTGTGAGTGTCTGTGTGTGTCTGTGTGTGTTGAAGGTGTTTCTCTTATTGTCTTAAATGAATAAAAACAATAGTTACCATCTTGGGATAAGAGGAATAATGCTTTTTTAAATATATTTTTGTATCATATCCTCTAGACTTGAGAAACTGCAAAGTATTTATAGTAGAGGATATTTCCTCTTCGATTATATGGAAAGTATCTGATTTAAGAAATCTATAAATGTATGCTCCATTGATAGACAGAAATCATAAACATGTAGACACTAATGGAATAAGTAATGAAAATTAATATTTTCTAATCATTTGTATAGGGAAATTTGGTAAAAAATAATAAACTGTCCTTCTGAATTGGGATAGTCCATGGTCTTTTATACTAATGTTGTCTAATACTGGGAGAGGTTTGTGCCTGGAAACATACAAATGTGTAAAGGAAAGCTAATAAATTGGTACCTGATGTGTTTGGTTATCCAACATGTCAAAATACCAGGATCACCTTTTCTGTCTCCTCTCTAGCCAAGTTGTGTCCAAAAGCAGAGATCCTAGTTTGTAGTATCCTTTGCAGGTGGTAGGCATTACAAGGGTCTGTCACTTGTGCCTCCAACTTTTCTTGCCAGAAGCTCAGTTCAGATACTTTTTCTCGGGGGGGGGGGGGGCGGTACATTAGGATAAAAAAAATCATGGTTGCATCCACCCCAGGTCTCCATCTCTGTCCTACATGAAGTCTGTTCCTCTTTTCTGTCAACGCCAGAGAACCTTGTTGCAGTATCTGATCAAATACGAGTCATTTCTTTGGTTACCCCAAACTTATATCATTTCTTGGCTGCAATGGGAAGATGAGGTAAAAGTTCTTCAAAGCCCTTCTATGGTGAAATGCTTTTGATATGATTTCCTCAAGTCTCTTCCATAGTAATAAGACCAAAAACTCAATCGGGCACTATGTTCTGAAGTAAGGCTTTTCTTACTTTTTTTCTGTGAATATTAATTAATACTTCCAAAGTATGGCTTAGCCCCACCTTTTGCTTCCTTAAAGTGGGTGGAAGACTAATAATATGTACCTCATAAGATCACTTTGAATGTTCAGGTGAGATGAAGTCTGTAGTGTATTATCTTACACATATTAGGTGCACAATGGTGAATACTAAGAAAGAGATTAAAAGTAGTCAAAATAGCCTGTATCAGATAATTATTTAAAAATATTCTGTGGAAACTGATTGTGTCCTTTTTTGTCTAGACTTTGAGACCAGGATGATTTTATATATATATATATATATATATATATATATATATATATATATATACACATACATATATATATAGTGTGTGTGTGGTGTATGTGGGTGTGTAGGTTCACAATGAACATTTGAACATGTTCACTCCAGGGTATATGCGCATGTTGAAGCCAGGAGTCAACAGTGAGTATGTTACTTAGTGGTTCTCCAAGTTGGTTTTGGAAACAGGCTCTTTCATTGAAGCAGGGCCTTACCAATTCTTGTAAGCTGATCAGCCAGGGAACTTCAAGGGTCCAACTTCCCTTGATTGCACAGTGTTGGGACTCTAGATGTCCACTCCTGCATCTGGCTTTTTAAGAAGGTGATGTGAATCTGAACTCAGGTTTTCACATTTGTATGGCAAGCACTGCTTTGAAATCAGTATTCTTTTTGATCGTATATAAGGTGAAGAACTATTGTAAGTCCTTTGTCTCATTAAAAAAGGAATAATACATAATTATTCACATCAAACCTAAATTAAAATAACATATGATAATTATTACCCCTTGAATCTAGGATACTTTGAATTCTGCATACTCAGGGCATTCATCTTGTAAGGAGCAGCCTTTTGACCATACTGAAGTTATTTGCAAAGTCTTTTGCATGCCTATTTACTTCCCGTGAACAATATGATAAAGTTTTTAAGAATGTATAATTTCCAATAATGTTAGAAGCCGTTTAAGCACCATATATGCATAAATAACTGTCTTGGGGACAGTAGCTCTTCATGGGCTAGTTATTATCATCATCTGGATAACTAATGTAAGAAAAATTATTGAAGCTCTTTCTTCTTTTAAAATCGCAGCCATCAGTGTTTGGGTAGATCTACAGGACAAGCTGTGGTTTGTTTCCCCATATAAATTTTGGGAAGATGAAATCGTTGTATTATAAACTGCATCTGGTGTGGTGCTCTGTCACTGAGATTTTATATTGCAAATCAGTCTCATGATGAATGTGCTTATAAACTATATTGCATAAATAAAATATTCAATAAGTTAGCCGAATCAATCCATATTTTCTCAGGCAGTTATTTTATTAGAAGGTGCTAAATTTTTCGCTAGCCCCTCCCCAAAGCCTTTTCTTTTATAGATATTTTTCTTTCAGTGTCAAATTCTGTCACTGACACTGGCGCAAAGGCCCCTGGGAAACAACTGTCCGGCGACTGGAGCTGAAGGAAAGGTGAAAACAGTTTTGTGGTTGCAGAAATGTCAGCATAGAAAAACTTCAGTAGGTCTTTTGGCAATAATGGCTTTCACGTGCAATGAAAGACGACAGTGCAGACATAAATTTTCAACCATATTTTTAGCTGTCCAAATTCATACTTGCTGTGGCAGCAGAGTGTTATTACAGAAGCTGCATGGGCCAGAAGTCTAAAGAGCTGGCCTTTCCCTACTCCCATTCTGTGGCAGGATTCGTAAGTATTGTGAATAGCTCGTTTGCCAAATGGAAGGTATGTCAGAGAATGGTGATGTCAACTTCAGATCTGTGAAGTACTTCTTGACTCTATGCAATGGACTTCTCAAATACTCATGTTGGAAGGCTGTCTGGGTAGTTAATGGGCAGCATGTTAGAAAATCCCCATTTTCTACTGTCTTGGTGTTGGGGTCACCTATTTCATATTAGAGCTAATGTTTTGGCACTTTCACAATGGCTGGACCACTGCAGTGGGTGTCATGGCAAAACATCTTATGTACGGTGTGTGATGAGCAGAATGTGAATTTCCTCGAGTTCCAGAGCAGGGGTTCTGTTCCTGGCATATCTCTTCAGTTTCTACGTGTGTCTGCTATCATCGCTGATACACTGTCTGTCACTTGAAGAAGCAGGGTAAACAGGTTTTTTTTCTTCTTTCCAAGCTCTGAAATAGGTGATGGTAGAGCGGGTGCTTAGCTGAACTTTATAGAGTCCCTTTGGTTTTTTTGGCGAGAAATCTGAGGATAGCAAAGGCTGTTTGAAAGCAGACGTAGTCATGTTGGACAGTCCCTTCCAACTGATTCTTCATAATTTTATTTGGAACAAAAGTCATCCAGAATATCGGTGACTGTTTCTTTCTCTTGGCAGAATTTTTGCCCTATTCTCATTAAATTACTGGCTAGCCTGCTCTTTTGGAATAATTCTGGTTGTTACTCTAAAGCTGATCACTGCAAGTCATCCACTGTTCTTATCAGTCTTTATTCTGGTGTTCTATTTGATCTTGTACAATAAGACACTTCTATTTCTAGAGAAGATGAATGCAAGTATAGCATTCTGTGTATTGTTGTGGTAAATGAAAGTAATTAGGCCTAAGAATAATATTCAGAATGTGTTCAATAATTGTTAAATCTATATAATATGGCTTTGCTAGGTGCACATTATTAAGTTGTAGTTAGTCCAACCCATTGGCAGATAATGATAGGATATTCTTACTAATGGGCCATAAAAAATATTGACTTGTTTCTGAAATCCTATACTATCACATTTTTTCAAAGGTGAACCAATAGACAATCTTCTATTGATTAGAACATTTTTATACCCTAAAATAGTTGTGCTTATGGGAAATACTTTGAAAACCTTTCCATTTAATTTGTTCTCAGTACTCATGAATGGTCTCGGCACGTCAGCTGTGTGTCCACTGGAAAATCTGCAAGATTCCAGGCCATGGGAAACTGTGTATTGCTTAGCCCCCTGCTTGTAGCACTGTGCCAGGCACAAGCTGGACACTCAATAATTATTCCCAGAAGTGAATTGAATTAAACTTACCACTAAAATTTTATTACTGCAAAATTGAACCAGAAGGTTCTATCGTAGCCATCTGTGTATTTCCTTAAAATGAAATTTGCAAAGAATTTCTGATATAATCAAATAAACACAGAAAATATTTAAAGAGTTAAAAAATATTTGAGGCACATCCAGACTCACAGCATGTATATCAAATTTCAGATTGATTCAATTTAAAATGGCTAAGATATAAAACCATAAAAAATGTGAGTAAATACTCTCCCTATCAATGCTTGTTATATAATTACATGGTCCCAGAATGGTTCTTATTCATAGAAAACTATTATAAAATATCATTCTTGCAAAAATGTCTTTGCCAGTGGAGACCTTTAATATCTTAGAGATGAAGTCGTGTCTCTGAATGCTAAGCCACTTGAATAAATAATTCAATCAAATTTTCCATTCATTTATCAGGTAAATTCAGATCGTCTTAATAATGAAACATGAAAACCCTAAAATTTTTGTTACTGGGTGATTCTCAAATAATAAAATAAAGTAAGCAATAAAAGCAGCAGAAACAATTTAGGTAATTTTTCCCCCTTGTGTCGTATCTGGATATTTGGCCACACGTGTGCCAAATCTTAGCACAGAAAGATCCACCGCTTACTGCGGAAGGCAGGCCCTGAACAAGCAAAGCTTGGTCGCATATTTTGTAAACCACTTACTGTAATGACACTCCTACAGTGGTTTGGTGTGAACTTAAAGACTAAATATGTTTCTCTTCCTGGAGTTGTTGACTATGTATGCTGGGTTCTTCTGTAGAAGTTGATAGCTGAGTTGACTTTCTGTAGGTTTGTGATTGGAGGACGAGCTCCCAACTCGGTAGCATCCCGTAAACTCAGTAGAGGCAGAAGATACACTGGGACTGAGACTACCTCTCCTGTGTATGTCTTTAAGTCCTTAGCTTTCCTTCATTCCGAGAGAAGAGATTAGTACTAAACACATCCCTCTGGAAGGGCAGGTCGTGTAATCTACTAGCTACTATGCCTATCATTTCCTCCGCAGCACTGCCCTTGCTCCAGACCTGTAATTCTCCACTCTCCAGCACAGGGTCAAAGCAGTACGTGTTATTACTATCGCTTAAGAATAGCTTGTAGGAAATGGCGAAACTTGTGATTTAAACCACACATGGACGTGTAGAACCATAAGTAATGTATGGCTATGTATAATAATGGAGAGTTTGGGCTTTGGCCTTGCCTGACCTAGGAGCTCCAGCATCTACCATAAACTGGAATCACTACTTCCCAGAGCTAAGTGTGGAAAACAAGACTAGATAGCATATTATTTTCTTGATTTTATTTTTCAGAACATAATTGATTGTTTCTTTCACATAAAGTCTGAAGGAAGTGTTTATTTTTTTTGAAAAAAAAATGTAAATATTAATGGTGAAAATAATACCAAGTAATAATTTTTCCAGCACTATGCATGGTGTCTACCATTTAAAATATTCAATGACTGTTGAAAGACATAGTTTCTCTTCTTAAGAAGCTCACTGTAAAGGAGAAAACATAAACTATCTAAATTCTAGGCATGCAGGGCAGACTTGGAATCATTCATGGAGATTTTCCTTGGGTAGGGCAAAGCTTGTTTTCGAAGTGAGGCAGAGAGGTTTCACCTACCCTTCTTCCGTAGCAGGCTGCTTTCGGCTCCAGAATGAAGCCAGGGGATGCATATCTCAAGGAAATATCTTCCTGGGTCCACTCATGCTTCTTCTCGTCAGTGTGGTGCCTTTGAGAGAGGAGGGTTTGTGGTTTCTAAGCTTGCAACCTTTTCTACCTTCTCTGCCGCTTTAAGAAGTTTCAGTGCCCCCAAGATAGGGTTCTGCAAGAGTTTCCGAAGTGCTAAGTTTGTGGAGATGAGAGTTAACATTTGATGTGTGAAATATTTCTCACCTCCCTCCCACTCTCCACCCAAACACAAGCAGGCTCCTATTGAATTGGAGGTGTGAACACCTAGATTTTCCACTCTGACTCAGCTTTCCATTCTCACAATTGACTAGATATAGACAAGGGAAGACAAGTAAAATTGATGACACATAACTGGATACGGTCAGCCTGGCTTGTATGCTCCAGCGTGACATTTAAGGTAATGAAAACAAAACTCAGGATTTTTCTCATAAACACATAGCCACAATCAAATTCCTTTGACCAGGAGCTAGCCTCACCGAGCATTGGCTGGTCATGTTATTTCATCACTGCCATGTTTGAATAGCATCTGTTTTATACTCTGGACACACTGATTCTCTCATCGGCGTACAACTTACACTGTAAAGCAAGGGGAAGTTTCAGCACTGGGAGTTTATGTAGCATTTCCCAGAGAAGCTCTTGGTAAATGACAAAAACAGGTTTAAATATTCATTGTCTCGCTCTCAGTCTGACTTGGAACCTCCGCAGCATCTCAGATTTTGAGTTTGAGAATTTGAAGTAGACCTGATGGATTTAAAATGAGAGATGGTTTATCCTGAAGCCTTTATTGAACTGCGTGTAATGCCTAAGGAAACGTATACCTATGGAAACCAATGCCGTAATTCCAGGATTCCCCCCTCCCAATAAAGGGCAAGAGAATTTGGCATCAAATTGTGCAAGGATTGAAATGTTCACTGAAACAAGAATTACGCCCACTTTAGCATGCCGTGTCAGGCACTCAGGGCATAAGGAAAGGCAAGCAAGCTGTAGTGAATCATTTCACATTCAAAACGGAGCGACCTCAGCCATATCTGTGGGTTGATTTCCATACGGACATTCACACAGATTATGTGGCTCAAGTTGGGGTTGTTGTTTTACCATTAAGTTACTTAGATCTGGGGGAATGACCGTATGGCAAGACGAAACTGAAAAGTTATCGGTGCATATCTAACCAACCTCGTAAGCTTACTTCGGATGAATAGTGTCGGGATTGTTTGACGAGGGCAACTTAGAATTGCTTGTTGGTTCTTGGGAGGCAGCAGGTTCTCTGCTTCAGCGACAGACCCCATTTGGGATCCCCAGACCTCCTGACTCCAGTGTTTGATGTGCTTGCTATTGTGGGGCTTTGGAAACTCACATTGCCTTCCTGGCTCTGTGCGTGGCTCAGGGAAGACAGGAGAGGGGAACTGGAAATTATCTTTGGGAAAATCTAGCTTTTATTACATCACCTAAAGTGGCACAAACTGCTCGGCTAATGAAATCGTGTTCTTGGTTTAAAAGGGCAATTGTTAGCCTGACTTTTGTGCTCACTGAAAACATTCCCCCAATCTTGTTAAGTTATTGCTCTCATTTTGGATTTTTATAGCTGTGCAGCTTAGCAGCCCTCATTTCTTTACGTTTCATTCATTTTCCTTGTATTGATGATTAATGGAGGATGTCGAATGTTCGAGTGAGCAGGCATCAGCCATTGCAAGATCATAATTAGTTTAGCTGACGAGGGCCTCTGATAGCACTTGCATCTGGATGGAAAAATTACCCTATAGGGAGCTGGCTGCTCACCAGGTCTTTTTAGTGATAGATTGGGAAACACCCGATGAATCAAATGCCCTTTCAATGCCAAGAAAGTGTTCCAGTCTCGAAGCCAAAATTATGTCTACAGAAAGCTTTCCATTTGAAATGTATCAGAGTACAATTATAACCATTGTATTTTTTTGGCAGGCATACCACTCCTCTACAGTATAGACTCTAGTTAAATAAATGGCCTAAATTTTATGAATCCCTGAAATTTTGACTTATGGTGTTTGTAATATTTAATTTATAATAAAATTAGGCTGCAGTAAGACTTTTTCCACTCCGTATCTCGCATGCCTATTTTATCATTAAAAGCTTTGCTTCCTAGCAAAAAGGAGAACTGAGCCACGATGTGAGCATTTTTTTTTTTTTGCAAGAGTATTCCATTTCCTATCTGTTCCTATTTATGCCTACACACAGCCTGACTTTTGTTTAAATGAGAAGTTCAGAAGAACCACTGCTTGGTCGCAGAAAAGCAACCAACAGTACTAATTAGCAACTTTTAAATATTCTGAGCTAATCTCTGAATTTGGTGATTGTGCAATTCAGACCTCTAAAATCAACATTGTATTCAACAAAGCCTCTGGGTTTCAAACTTTAAGGTCAGATTAAATAAAGAAGCAGGGACGAGACTGTGTTGTGGAACTTTATTAGACCCTCCTAAGGGTTTGCGTTAGCAATCCTAAACTTCTAGGCAGCGGTATCTAAAGCGCCTCTTGGCTTTGGAGAATAGAAAGGGTTCTCTTTCTGATTTCAAGACCGCCAAGGGACATACCAGAATGAGCTGTCTTAGTACTTTTGTTGTATGAATGTCATGCAAAAAAAGCACGAAATCTGGCTTAGTGTAAAATGGCTTCCATGATGAATTGTTTTAACCAGCATTTGAAGGCTTGGGTAGCATATTCCAAATGATTTTAAGCATATTGCCATGTGCTGTCTCTTTTGCTTTTGTTTTGACACTTTTAAAAGGTATGCTTTAGGGTTGAGCATTTAGGAGCCATCATTAAAGGCATGCAACCCAAAGTTCAAAAAGTTAAAGGTGTTTCTGTGAAAAGCCTTTGGTGTTCCACACACCTCATCCATCACTGTAGGGTTAATTATAATGAAAATCAGGGGTGCCTATTAAACACAATTGAACCTGACCTCATTATGGGCAGTGTGGTTTTAGACTGTCATTGTTGCTAGTCTAAAGACAAAACTCCTGGGTTGATTTGGTCTAACTCCCCAGATCATGTGACTCACCTCTGACCTTGGATTTTTTTTCCCCCTCCTGTTTCAGAGGCGAAGAGGCTCTGGTGTTTTTTGTGCCAATTGCCTGACCACAAAGACCTCTCTATGGCGAAAGAATGCAAATGGCGGATATGTGTGCAATGCATGTGGGCTCTACCAGAAACTTCACTCGGTAAGAACACACCCAGCCCTTCAAGAAATGCTTACATCAGAGGACAGGCCTTGCTCGTGGTTGATCTGTCCTCTTCAGTGGTTTGTGTTGTCTATTTTTGCAGGGTTGTGTAATTCAGTCATTTTGGGTATCTATATGATTTATTATAAAAGGGGCTTAGATGTTATGTGGAGATACATTTGAAATAATTGTTAATGATTATGAATCTGATTTAGAAGAGGAAAACAATTGTGCTGGGCACTTCACAAAACAGACAGTTGAACTAATTCATGGTTAACCAAATTGGCTGGAATTAATTGAGGTAGAAAGAGAAACCTCAAAAGTTACAAACAGATGTTAAAGAGAGAAGTAGAAGCATTCTGGATAGTCACTTTCCAGTTGACCTTCTGGAATTTAAAGAGCCATTTTGGCTGTTGGGGAGCTGACCAAGCACTGGCACGGGACATGCCACATGAATCCGATGAGGTCCTAAGTGACAGGCCCAGCAGCATAGCAGAAGGGACGCTCTGTGTCTACAGTCTTCAGCTATCTTTGGCTCCTGGGCGTTATTTGAATTAATTTTATTCAGACTTTTACCTTTCACTCTGTAATAGAATGTAAGCTGACAGAGTCCTCCATCTAAGCAGGAATTCTTAAGTTTCTGAAGTTTAGACATTCTGTTTGCTGACAAGGCCTGACTTTAAAGCAGCCACATCCCACTTAGGAAGTAGAAATACTTTTCCCTGTGCCTGTGTGCATTTTCCTGGCACTTTCCCGGGGCCCTTAGCACAGGCCGGGGAAAGATGTGAACTGCAGGGAATACAATTTTGAGACAAAACGTGGACACCGAAAACACTTTTTAAAGACATGCCCACTGCCAGCGATTGGTGCTAATTGCAGATACTGTGAGGTCCTTCGTCATTAGCATGGGGCTGGTAGAAAGACCCGCACTACCCCTTTACATAGTGTTTAACCCTCACCATTTAAGCACAGCAACAAGCCTCTGTTTAATGAGAGTTGACACTAATGGTTTTAATTGAACTTTGGCCAATCAACAGGCCAAGAATTAATTAAATTGCTGCTCAGCCAGATTATGATAATTTAACCACTGTGAAATAAACCAAATTTTTCTAAAACTCATTTTAATATTCAGCTCTCCAGAGGCAAGATGGTCTCAGCTTTGAGGTTTTTTTTTTTCCCCAATTCACCATAAATGAAAATAGAAAAAAAAAAAGTATTTTAACACAAAAAAGAGAACAATCATAAAATTTTAAGAATTGATTCAATTCCAAGTTTCTTTGTAGTATATAGACTAAATACTGTGTATTCTTTTGATACAAACTGATGTCCTTATAAACGTGGACTTTCTCTACAACATAAATGTTTGTGGCATATCCAGCCCAGATAGAACTTTCATTCTGAAACTAAAAATTGAGTCACAGTAACAAGTATGTTGTTTCTCTTTCCTCCAATCTACCTAGTAACAGAAGAAAGAGTCTCTCAATGTTTCTTATTTGTAATGTATTAATATTGAAAACATTCCCTTTTGTATTGAAGTTTGTATATCTTAGGAATAATTCACAAATTATATATTTATATATACAGAAATTATCAATTATATTTTTGGAAAAATCAGAATATTTGAACATTCTCCTAGAATTTAGTCTATAGATATACATTGAATTATTATCCTTCCTCATTTTAGAATTAGAGCCCTTTAATTTTTTATTATAGTCTTATCTGCAAATTCTAGTCGCATACTATAAACACCTGTTGAACATGTGCATGAGCACCATCCATACGATGCCTACGCTGAATAAAAATGTGAGCCGAGCAGAAGTCGACATTCATGCCGGGCGGTGGTGGCGCACGCCTTTAATCCCAGCACTCGGGAGGCAGAGGCAGACGGATCTCTGTGAGTTCGAGGCCATCCTGGTCTACAAGAGCTAGTTCCAGGACAGGCTCCAAAAAGCCACAGAGAAACCCTGTCTCTAAAAACCAAAAAAAAGAAGAAGTCGACATTCATTTTGAGTATTATAAAATGACATGTCAGATATTTGTACCAAAGCTGCAAAGGAAGGTAGATTTTCAACACACAGCTAATGCTTCACCTGTAAACTTGTAATGAATATATAGAGGATCATTCAAACAGAAGCATCTGATAAAGGCCAAATATCCCATGTGGTGATTACCTGACTTTTTCTTTATAGTTCTGATAACAATCTGTCTTTGATTCTGTATGCTCTGATATTCATATATTATGATATATTAATTTCATATATCTACTTTTGCAATTCTTTAAAAGATGTATCAGTCCACTGAAAACATCATGGCCCGCTACCAGAGGCTGGCTGCGTAGCTGACAGCAACAGAAACTGATTTTTCTCACGGTTGTGGAGGCTGGGCGTGCCAGCTTGATTAGAGTCTGGTGGGGGCTGTTTCCTACTTAGTGAACTTCATTGCTGTATCTCCATGTTCTGAGGAGAGCTCACCTCTTCTTCTATTTTAGAGTCTCATTGGACTAAGTCTATACCTTTTTGGCCTTGTTAAATTTTAATTTCCCCTTAAAGAGACAATTGTAGAGATGATCATATTAGATCTGCAATATAAGAACTGAGCCAGGGAAGAAACATGGTTAGTATCTAGTGTATAGCAATGCACCCGTTTCTTGTGTTTTTCATTACTTCTAATACATGGTCCCAAATTGCTTTTTTGACATATTTGTATGTCACTTAGGAGCTTGTTATATTTTTTAAAAAATCATTTCTTCAAGCGATTTCTTTTTCCTCACAATTTTCTCATCAGTGGTGAAAGCCCTCAAATCTACTGAATCTCAAAAAACTACATTCAAGCAATTTGTGTTTTCTGTTCCCTACTCTGCCCCTTCAAAGATGGACATTATTTAGTGAGGTTAAAACACTACATTTTGGTGACTTCCTCTGATCCTGCTTGGAGTAAAAAGAAGAGAATGAGTGAGCCCATAGCATAAAAGCTTTGAACTTAAAGCGTGCTTTATACTTGGGAAGAATTTTAAATGCATCGAATGTATTTTTCAATGTTTCTCTTTTATGTATTGTGTGTACTCTCTACAGACGCCCAGGCCTCTCAACATCATTAAACAGAACAACGGGGAGCAGATTATTAGAAGACGAACGAGAAAGCGCCTTAACCCGGAGGCCCTTCAGGCTGAGCAGCTCAACAAGCAGCAAAGGGGAAGTGGGGAGGAGCAGGTCAATGGAAGCCCGTTGGAGAGGAGGTCTGAAGATCACTTAAACGAAAGCCACCAGAGAGAGATTCCACTTCCAAGCCTAAGCAAATATGAAGCCCAGGGTTCATTGACTAAAAGCCATTCTGCTCAGCAGCCAGTCCTGGTCAGCCAAACCCTGGATATTCACAAAAGGATGCAGCCTTTGCACATTCAGATCAAGAGTCCTCAGGAAAGTACTGGAGATCCAGGAAACAGTTCGTCTGTGTCTGAAGGGAAAGGAAGTTCTGAGAGAGGCAGTCCCATAGAAAAATACATGAGACCTGCGAAACACCCCAACTATTCTCCGCCAGGCAGCCCTATTGAAAAGTACCAGTACCCACTTTTTGGACTTCCTTTTGTACATAATGACTTCCAGAGTGAAGCTGATTGGCTGCGGTTCTGGAGTAAATATAAGCTCTCCGTTCCTGGGAATCCACACTACTTGAGTCACGTGCCTGGCTTACCAAATCCTTGCCAAAACTATGTGCCTTATCCCACCTTCAATCTGCCTCCTCATTTTTCAGCTGTTGGATCAGACAATGACATTCCTCTTGATTTGGCGATCAAGCATTCCAGACCTGGGCCAACTGCAAATGGTGCCTCCAAGGAGAAAACAAAGGCGCCACCAAATGTAAAAAGTGAAGGTCCCTTGAATGTAGTTAAAACGGAGAAAGTTGACAGAAGCACTCAAGACGAACTTTCAACAAAATGTGCGCACTGTGGCATTGTCTTTCTGGATGAAGTGATGTACGCTTTGCATATGAGTTGCCATGGTGACAGTGGACCTTTCCAGTGCAGCATATGCCAGCATCTTTGCACGGACAAATATGACTTCACAACACATATCCAGAGAGGCCTGCATAGGAACAATGCACAAGCGGAAAAAAATGGAAAACCTAAAGAGTAAAACCTTAGCACTTAGCACAATTAAATAGAAATAGGTTTTCTTGATGGGAATTCAATAGCTTGTAATGTCTTATGAAGACCTATTAAAAACACTTCATAGAGCCTGCCTTATCCAACATGAAATTCCCTCTTTTTTTTTTATATTTCTTTCTTTTGATGAGTAGGTTACCAAGATTTTAAAATGAAACATATGGTCAGTGAGAAATATTGGAAAATGATAAACATAAATTTTTTTTAAAAAAGCTAGTAAGTCAAAAATATCTTGCCTAATGTATACTGGGGAATCTCTTTACAAAAGCCCATCAAATTATAGATAATTTGTTGATAAAGATACAAATATTGTCGAGAATTTTAAAGCGTTTACATACTATTGTATGAAAGCAGTAATAGGCTGGCTACTGGCCCATTCCATTCAAAAGTCTGTAAAAAGGTTGCCTAAATTTAAAGACATCATGAAGTCCCAGACAGATGAGGAGGAAGAAAATGCATCTCCAGGGCAATGGAAAGAAAATAGAATCCTCTCAAATTAGTCTCCTCTCATTGGCCATGTTTCAGATTTACACCTCGAAATGTGAACTGTGTTTAGGCTTGTTGAGAGAGCAGTACGAATTGTGACAGTTGGTGGCACAATGTTTTTTTGGCCAGCCCTGCCTGTACATACACATACACACCCCTCTTTGATATTTTTTTGTCCTTTAGATGTTCCAGTACTTGGTAGTCATTTTGTTTGCAGTTTAGACTCATTTTGTCCAAATATATCCATTCTTAAAAACAATGTCCTCAATGCTTATGTAGTAATTTTATTTTAGCCACGTATTTCTTTCTTGTTTATGATGAACTGGTTTGGATTTTTTTGAAGCCTCCTGTTGGTCACTAATCTCACTTGGCACATCGTAACTAAAGAAATCCCTCTCACTTCGAAAGACTAGATGAATAGAAATGTCAGGCCATGGGTTGAATTTGTTCAGAACACATGGTATTTCTCTACAAGGTAACCTGCTGTATTTATTTATTTTCTTTTGGTTAAATATAATTTCCAAACTTTGAGGTCAGGCAGCATGCAAGGTTACGTTACCACAGACTGACAGTTGGTGTATGTACCAATCAATCCCTTCATTAGATTTATACAGGTTTAGTTAAGTAGCATTAAATAGGATTCTTAGAAATATGTCTTCATAGTACTTTTAATACTTAAGGCTTTGTAAAAAAAAATTTAAAAAAAGAAACAAACTATCCATGAAGGGAGAGCTCCTCAGCATAACTGCTCAGGGAAATAGGGCTAAATAATTGAACATTAAATAATTGGTTTAAGGTGCTGTTAGTCGAGCCTCAATGCTTGCTACAAGGATGTATGTACAAGGACTGACTTTAATAATTTGCATTATATCGTCCCAACCAGTAGTTTCTTTTTTGCCACGGAGATGTAGAAGATATTACAAGCTACTGGATGCACTGTCAGATTAACTTATTTCATTAAAGAAGTTGGGAGAACAAATAGGAAAAAAAACTTATTTTTCTAGTAAATATTAATGTATTACATTTCAAATAATGGTGCCTGACATATTGAATAATTATTTTCTACAGTGTACGTATGCAACAAAGATATTCCATCATGCATTAGAGTCAGTTCTGGCTCTGCCTAGCTGTTTACATTTGCAAATGTAGCAAACCAGGTTATGAAGCAAACTATTTCTATTGCAGTAGGTATCTTTAGTGTGTGTGTATGTGTGTGTGTGTGTGCGCGCGCATGTGTGCGTGTGTGTGCATTCAAGTTGGAAACGGTAACATGAAACAAAGGAAGTTCTCAGTGTAATGGTGTGGAAAACAAGAAGGAAATGAAAATATTTTTATGCCTACTTAGGATACAAGGGTAGCACTATTCATTCCAAGTACTTTTTTTTTTTTAATTTTAAGCTCTTAACTCCCCTTGTTATGCTTAAGATGATAAACATATATCCTCTTTTTATTGCTTTGTCTATGTTTCAGACGAAACATTTTGGAGATCATTTTGAGAAGTGTTGCTGGAATCTGCAGCACCAATGTTTTTATTGCATTCTATAGCCGCGATTGCACTCCATTTTTCCATTAATTCGCAGTGGCTTTGTGTTGTTCTGTTTCATCGGGTTTTGCTTCTCTCTCACAATGCGGGAGTCTCATTGCTTAGAGTTGAATGGCAGGTAGAGCTAACCAGTCCATGACTGTTGGAGTGGATGAAGTTAAAATTTCCTTTCTGATGTTGTGTTCTCATCTTCGTTCTTGCATTTTTCTTTTTTTTTTTTTTTGGTTTGTTTTCATGTTTTAAAAAAAAAGGAAAAAAAAGGAAAAAAAGAAGATGGCGAGAAAGAGAATCAGGACTAAGCCCTCTGCTCTGGTTTCACTTTTAAAGGACCCTATTCTGATCTCACCTGTCTGTGGCATAGCTCTAAGATTCACAAGAACTGCAATAAAGAGGTGGAGTGAGGAGCTTTGACGTTCAACTGACTTGATATCATTTATCTTCTTTGGGAGTTGTGGTGGATGCATCTCAGAATAGAGTGGCCTATCTGAGAGGTGACAGAGATCTAAAAAGGAGATTTCCCAAACAACAATATTTAATTTCCTTAGAAAAAGGAATATTATAATGCACTGTACCAATCCTCAAGGCTCATTATATGTGGAGTGGCCAAATCAGCAACATACCAGAAATTTGGTCAACTTGGGCAATATTGCACATGACATCTTTGATATCCTTATGCAATCTCTTCAGCGTGGTAGTCAGAAGTCGACTTTTCATTGTTGGCATGTATGCCTTTGGTGTTCATTCCATTATTTTTTTCCTCATTCAGACTTAGTAGCAATGACTAGCATTGGAAAATACATATCACTGTGCTTGGAATATTTATGGTCAGTCTACTTTCAGTAGATGGTTTTTGAATAGCATCGGTATGTTAGATCTTATTCCGTATTCCTTTATTATTAATTATTTTGTTTTCATGTTTGTTTATGTTATGCATATTTTGGTAGAGAAAATTTGGGGCTTAAAAAAGATGGAAGTTTATAATAACACTAAAATACTCCGTATTTTTGGATGACCTAAAGTTTTGAGTCCATGTCTCTAAGTGTATTAGAAAAATGGCTTTTATTTTTAAAGGCATTTGAATTGTTTTGTCTTAAATTGTGAAGGATTTTAAGTGAGCTATTTAGGTACTTAACCTTTTTTGAAGGACTTTCAAGATGATGTTGGAACTCTTCTCTCTTGGAGAAGTCTTCACGGATATACCATCTGAAGCAGTATGCAATTTCACACCTGCGGTTCTTTTCAAATTATTTGTCGATTCTAAATTGAGCTTTGGCTCCCACAAGGGGCCAGAGCCAGTTCATGCACACTCTTCCTTTTCTTACCTTTCTCTCATCTTTACTCTCCCCTACGAAAGTACTGTTGTTTGGGATATTAAAAACCATAAAGAGCCAGCCCACCTCGGAAGATTGTGGAATGAGAGAGACACTACATGCCTCTAAGTACACAAGAAAGGGATGGAGCTCACACGTTAACATACCCTCTCTGTTGTTCAAATGGCAACGCGTTGCCCAGTTCTCTCTACATGTCATATGGAGACTTTTTTTGTTTCGTTTTTGTTTTGTTAAATCCACTTTTAAGATAGTGATGTTCTGTTCTAAACTGTTCTCTTTTAGTAAAGGTAGATTTTAGGAAACACGCATGGGGATTCTGTCCTAAGGTAGTAGTGAGAAGAAGGAAGCAGCGATTATCTTCAAGAGCTTTTTGTGGAAGCCTGTGGTAGCACACCCTGTTTGTGATTGCACATGTGCATACGATCTATTATGATTTAATCCAAATACAGCTCCAAAAACATTAAAATGTGTGTGTGTGTGTGTGTGTGTATATATATATATATATATATATATATATATATATATATATGCCTGGGGAAATGTTTTTCTTAATAAATTGAAGATAATCCATATTGATATCAAAATAATTATTACCCTCTTGCCATGTGGCTGCAAACATCACAAAGTGACCTGTCATAAGACTCATATACTTCCTGCCTACTTAGTTAACAAATAGTAACATCTTTCTAGAAAGTGGGGATATCTGCCTTCTGGAGGTAGAACCATGGATTGACTCTGCTGGTGGTTTGGTGGCCATCCTGCCTCTGGGCCGTATGCCAGCCTCTTGCCCATAGTTGAGATGGATTACACTACCTGCCTTTGGGATGAGGATCACTACAAAATAATACCACATGGCATTTTTGATTAGCTGGTAGGTGAAGACTTGCTGACTTCGTTAGACAAGGAGAGCTGAGGAACTGTACAACCCTCGATATGAAATGAAATATACTAACTAAAGGGAGGTACTGTTAGGTGGACCAGGCCACTGGGTATCAACTAAGAGTGGTTAGAAACAGACATATGGAGAACAGCGTTCCCAAAGATTTGGCCAAGGGCAAGAGACACTAGCTTCTCTGTAAAGTGCTGACTTTGGTTGTCAGTTGCTGGTGCATGGTGTTCTCATGTGTTTCTGATCACAGTGCCGAAGTTTCTAAAGCGTTTCCACTTATTCCTAGTCAATGGACCCTCTGGAGGATGCTAAGGCAGAAATGTGCCAAGGCAGGGATGAAGACAATGTGAAAATCAGCAGTAATCCACACACAGAAATGGAGAAAGTATGCTCACATGTTCTCTTGAAAAGCATGTTTCTTTTGAAAGAGAAATTAGTGTGGGAAGCTTACATTGTCCTGCACCAGAGGAAAGCGAGAGTGACTACCATAAAAAGAATGTTTAACCTTCCTCAGACCCACAAGTCCCAAAACTGGATCCTGGTTTTACCCCGTTATTTCTTCAATACAATGACTGCGAAATATCACTCTTTCTTTCTGTGCCTCAGGTTCCTCAGCTGTAAAATGGAAAGTATATTAATAATAATAATATTAATATTAAAAATAATAATGGTAATGTAGTACTTGTTTGTAAAGCACTTTGAGATCCTTGGTTGGAGGGCACCACAGGAGTGTCAAGTATTATGTGGCCAAGGGGGTTATTTAAAGCTCTGGTTCCCGAGGGCCAAGAAAGTTTGGCATCATTTTTATTAAAGATGAGCTGTAAATATCTTAACTAAGCAGCCTATAGTGTTGGCTATGAAGAGGCAAGGCTATAACAAGGCTGATAAGACCATAGTTTCTTAATGGCTACCAATAAGGCACGTGTCACAATAACAAATGCTGAATTCTTTAGGGTGTAATATTTGACAACATGATTGATCTGGGGGTGGGTTGGGGATGGAAAACATCTCAAAATGCCAATGTAAAACTAACAGCAATATTCACCAGCAGAAAATGTCTTTCATATGGAATGATTTCATGTTGATAAGAAAAAAACATTCAATTTGTAGTCCTGATTTGAACATCAGACTGTGGGATATAGTAGTTCTGTTCTTACAGCACATGGAATTTTTTCATTTTATTTCATTTTGTTTTCATAGTGCATGTTGATTTCTACTCACGACATGTTCTTGGTGTATTTCTTATGCAAACAATCTTCAGGCAGCAAAGATGTCTGTTACATCTAAACTTGAATAATAAAGTTTTACCACCAGTTATCCATGACGGCTTTGGTATGGTTTATATGGATTTACTTTCATCCATGTAGCAATAGGAGCTACAGAACATTGTAACACATAGATGGGCTCTGAACCTAAATGATGACGCTGAAACCAGGTCAGCATTATAAAAAAATATCATAAGATCTATTAAATTGTTTTCTCTCAACTTATTTTTTTTTCTTTAACCAATCTATTATAGATAGATTTTCTGCTAAAAAAATTATACTAGATTTTTAGAAAAATTAATGATACTTTTGGTTTATTTCAAAGACTTATTGAGTACCAGGCTTTGAGTGTTGAGTATTGATCTGCCAATAATTATCTTTCAGTTCCTACCTACTCCTTTTAAAGAAATATAACTTCTACTCAGTACGTCCATGTGCATGTAATGGGAAGATTCTGATAAATATCTCAAAATTAAATTAATACTTTAAAAACGTTTTTTGCTTATGGTAGCATTCATCAGAGAAGATTCCCCGGAGGGCAATTTTGAAAGAAAAGAAGGAGGTGAAATCCAGATAAGGGAAGGATGTGGCAAGACTCACCAAGGTTTTTAATCAGAAAGAAAGTCACTGCGAAGTGGGTCCTAAAATAAATAACTAACTGACTGCAGCGGGAGATGAGTTTCAGAGTAATTAGTATCTGCGTTCCTTGTGCAATCTTCATTGCTCATCTTGGTGGACTCAAATTAAGGACTAAACCTTTCATGCAGGTTTTTTTTTTTCTTCTCCTTCGTTCTTTCCCTGGTCTTTTGTTTTGGAAACAACAGGAGAGTCTCTCTGTGGGGCTTTCCTGGGGGTTAACAGTCTGGTTCACAGCTGTAGGCAGTGTTCTCTAGATAAGTGCAGGAACCACACTTAATGCCATTTCTTCTCCTTATATGGAACTTGATTCTTCCTTTAGGGAACACTTTTTGGATAAAGTTGCAAGCGCTGGGTTCTCACTAGAACGGTTGGAATCCTGAAGAGAAATCTGTAACCCTCTGCTCTTCACCATTGTTTCAATATAGAGAAGTAGCAGAGTCCACCCTGTCTCCCACCTCTCAGCCCTAGTTTCCAGTCACCGTGGAGGTGGGGTGGTGTTAGAAGGAGCAAAGAAGGAATAAGACTCCTGTGATAAAGGCAGTGGCGGAGTGAGACGGGGAATGGGAGTGTCTTTCTGGGGATAAAGGAACTCTTTTTCCTGGGTTTAACATTGCCAAGAAAGCAGTGCTAACGTGAGTTCCAAGATTTTCAATATTCAAGAAAATTCGGACAAAGGAAATTTTACATGAAAACTCCTAATTTGTTTAAATGTCATTAGCAATTTTTTTTTTCTCTTATACTTGAAGCCAAACTAAACACATGCTTGGAATACATTCCTTCCGTAGGTTGCCAGAGTGGGATTTCTGGAGCCTGAACCACAGTGAACTCTGATAACTGGCAGGGATGAAGGTGAAGAAAGAGTGGGGCTCGCTGTGGCTCTCATCCTAGGTTAGGTCCCAGGTACCAGTGAATCAGAAGCTCCATCAGGAAACTCAGAAAGACCTGTGGCTTCAAGCACCTCCCCAATCCCTCCCCTAGACTGGATGATGGGGGAAAAATGCACAGAAGACAAATAAGTCCTGGCTCTTGAGGACTTATTCTGCAGACCTCTTTATATTTTTGTTCTCCGTCTTTCTGTTTACCTGTCTGTGTTTAACACAGTGGTATGAATTCACTTCCATTATCATTATCATTATCATTTACGGAATTGTAGACAAAAGAATCATGCCCAGAGATGCCCAAGATGTCCTCGTACCCTTTCCCAGTCAAATTTTAGAATGAAAGGCACAAGAGTGGTAAAAACAAAACCTGACACCAAAATGGGATATTTTATGTCATAATGTATCACATAAGTAATTAAACAAAACTACTTACTGTGAAACCCGATTAACTCTTTTGCCAGTGTTTAACTGGGATATCTACACTCAAAGATCATCACCAATAAATGTTGTAGCATTTCAGTAGAATACATTGCATGAAACAACTGGTTCTCCCTATCCTGTTCTTCAGATAAGTAATAAAGCACAGGCTAGGGTATGGTATAAAAAAGAAAATGTAATAGAAGCTCCTAAAGTTATTTTCATGCTTAGAAGGCTTGATATAAACCCCCTGAAGGTGTAAGTCAAAAAAACGATCCCGCACCAGTTTAGAATTATGATTAATAAAAGGGTTATTATTTAAGGGGAAAAGCTTACAGATCACTGCCCTAGACAACAGCCCTCTGCTCGACCAGGAACAGAGTCTAGCAGCCGAAAACAGGAGCCGAAGCAAGAGAGCAAGCTCACAGCTACTGCTGCTTTTTAAAGCAAAAGAGACCACGTTCTAGTAGGCTGGTATCTTAGAAGCTATTGACTGAAGAAACAGAATGTGCTCCCACAGCAGTCTCCCCCCACTGGGCAGTGGTGGCACACACCTTTAACCCCAGCATTTTTGAGGCAGAGGCAGGCAGATCTTCAAATTTGAGGCCAGCATGTTATACAGAGTAAGTTCCTGGATAGTCGGCTACACAGAGAAACCTTGTCTGGAAAAAACAAACAACCAAATAAATAAGAAAATAAACCATAAACCAAACCAGCCCCAACATACTTATTTTGATGACTTGGACGCAAATGTTATTTCTAATTCTCTTAATCATATTTTTTTAAATTAGTATTCGCTTTTGTTATACCAATAAAAACCACAGGACATATAGCAGCTTTGTTCTATCTTCATATATCTTATAGAAAAATGTACTACCACCCAAATGCAAAATTTGATTGCCCCCCCCCCCTTTTTGGAGACAAGATTTCTCTGTGTAGCTTTAGAGCCTGTCCTGGAACTCCCTCTGTAGATCAGGCTGGCCTTGAACTCAGAGATCCACCAGCATCTCCCTCCTGAGTGTTGGCATTAACGGTGTTGGCTGCCAGCGCTGAGCTGTTCTTGATGGTTGGGGTTTGATGAGCCCTGACTATGAACTTTGAACTTGAAAAGAGCAGTAGAATACAGATACACATGCTCACATACACACGCATGCACACACACATGCATACGCACACACACAGTGTTAAAATGTGGTGCGTCTTTTATACTCCCACACAGGTAAAATTAAGTGTACAGTTCTTGCACTATACATCTTCACCTATGTCCTGAAGCCTGGTCTTCATCATACCTTTTAATATTTCCTGAACAACAAAAAAGTCATCCTTATTCTTATAAGAAAATTGTGTTGAAAGTTTTTAAATTACTGTTACGTTGTTACTGTTGCACTGTTATGCCTTCTTAAGTGACAAATCAGTATCATACTAAATAGAAAGGTTTTGGTGCTGTTTAACAGGAGCAGTACTCCCCAAGGAACGCTGACGCACAATGCTTTACCTCCCATCGTTAATAAAGTGCAGACAAAACTTGAAATCGTAAGGGAGTTTCACAGAGTCCACACAAGTTTGAAAACAAAACTGCTTAGGTTTTCATGTTATGCTCTTTCAAATTATACTTCTAGTATGAACGCCAACATAAAATTATGGAAAGTCTCAACGTCAGTCATGACAAATGCTTTCCACGGTTATGAAACACAGTCACAGTAGGTATTGTTACCCTGGTGCCCAGTGGTAACAAGTGAGACTTAGGGCTTCTCAAGTATAGTGGAAATTTTTCTTGTTTTCTTCTTATGACTCGGTGCCAGCTGGTCTTGATTTCCATGACAGCCTCATATTTTTAAAACTACATGTCAGCTTTACCTCCAGTTAATGTTGTCCACAAGGAAAACATAGGGGTCCTATGTCAAGTCATGTCTCTGGGCCCTAGGCCAGTACATTCACTTCTACACACCTGATCAACATTTTATGGTTCAAAATGAAGTGGGTTGTCATTTAGTTTTGAAGACATTTCATTCTTGTTAATGGAGTGTTTCGGGAAGGTTGTTTAGCTATTGTTTTATCAAAATGCGTCGTAGACATCACTTGCAAGAGCACACTGTTTACTACATATCAATGACCTGAGTACACGCATCCATAGTCAACTGACTAGGTTGTTCTAACCAAGACAACTCCATGTCCACCTCTCTAATCACACACACGAGCTGAAGCCTAAAAGTCACTAACACTTAACTTCCCTTGATCTTGCCTCAGACAAGGTAACCTCGAAAGCAAACACTAACATATCTGACAATTCACAGGAACTGGGATTCCATGACAAATGGCAACAGGAAGCTCACTCTGTCAGCCTTAAGCTTAGCTATAGGATCTCATTTTCACAAAAATGAATATACCCAAGGAATGAGGGCTGTTTGTATACAACAATGTCCAGTATGGTTTCAGAAAATAAATCACTTAAAGTTAGATTAATAAAAAGCAGCATGATATAAACATTAAGGTATTGGAATACGCTTTAGATTTTTCTGTTCTATGGGGAAAATAATAAAAAATGATAAGAAAATGGAAAACCACAATCTTAGAAGTTGTTTTAATATATTGATTTCTAATTTGAAGAAGAGCCTTATTGTTTCATGTACATGCCTCACAACATACAATTCTGAACACTACCAATGAATGCTTAGAATCCAGTCAGCCACTAGAGGTGTTATTCATCTTTCTGTTTTGGTTGGTTTTGTTTGGTTTTTCAAGACAGGGATTCTCTATGTAACAGTCCTGGATATACTGGAACTTGCTTTGTAAACTAGGCTGGTTTTGAACTCACAGACATCTACCTGCCTCTACCTCCCAAATTCTGGGTTTAAATGCATGAGCCACGACTGCCTGGCCTCATTTTCCTGTTATAATCTTACTTATCCCTTTAAAAGTCCTTAATTTATATGCTATTACTATGAATTAATACATGGTGAGATTTTTCATTATTGCCAAATAAGTTTACATGTTTTTATCCCTTTTATTTTACTAAATATGCAGATTTTATACTAAAAGATACTATCTACGTCCTCATTCCAATGAGTTAATTATCTAAATTTGGAAGACCATAGCTCATGTTCAGACTTTAGTTTGGGGCTTTCCGGTGTCTCCCAAGTTGGTTAAATCAACTTGACCTCAGCCATAAACATTTCTACACATTGTATGGACCAAATGTAATTTACTCAGATATGGACTCCTATTATAAAGTCCTTAGTATAATGGATTTAGTGTATTAAATTTCCCATTCCCAGACACAAAAAACTCTGAAATTAGAATATTTAATTAAATACAACACATTCAATACAATACAATGCAAAGCCTACTAAGCAAAAATGAACATAGTATTTCAATTATTTTTCATATATATGTATGTATATATAATATATGTACATAAATTTGTACTTCTTTTAGGAAAACTATATTTTGTAACATGTCAGTGTCCTATGGGCAACTTCTTAAATATTTAAAATGATTATTATATTCTCTGTCTCTATAGAATGATCCTTTAAATAAAGAAAATCTTAAATCTTACTTAACATGACACTGAAAGTCAGTCATCATTTTTTGTATTTTTATATTTGCTAATCATTTCTTAATAAAACATAGATTCATAGATGAATCTGAAACAAATGTTAAAGTGCTTTATCTTTCCATGGTTTATGCACTCTGAAAATGAGAGTTACTTCCATCAGCCCTGTTATGAGTTACTGTTATATAAAGCAGCACCAATGTACTTTTTTATAAAACACAATGAACAATTTTTCCCAAGCCTATAATTGAAATCAAATTCACCACAATATAAATATCAGATAACTCAAGGAAGAAACCTACTTCCAGTTTGTACTGAGTAAGAAATGCCACAATGAGGAAAAACACAAAGATTAAAAACAGGAGTACACAAAGTACATTTACAAGGAATAAAAATGTATCATTTTTGCATTGCAAAATGAGTGAGGTCTCCTGAAAGTCTCTAAAGTCCAGACAAAACTTTTGCCCTTCCACTCAAGAATTTTATCAATTGTGATGGCTTCCTTCTTTCCCAAAGCACAGAAAAGCAGATCAGAAATTCCCAGCAGGTAGAAGATCACTATTCTGAGTGAGGTAACCCAGACCAAAAAAGATGAATATGGTATGTACTCACTCATAATCGGTTTCTAGCCATAAATAAAGGACATCGAGCCTATAATTCATGATCCTTGAGAAGATAATAAGAAGGTGAACCCAAAGAAAAACATATAGTTATCCTCCTGGATATTGGAAGTAGACAAGATTGCCAGGCAAAAATTAGGAACTTGGGGGTGGGGTGGGATGGGGGTAAGGGGAGATGGGGAGAGAAAAGCGTGAAGGGGAGGATGGGGAGAGCTTGGGAGATTGGGATGCTTGGGATATAGGAAGGGTGTATATGGGAGCAGGGAAGCATATATCCTAATTAAGGGAGCCATCTTAGAGTTGTTAAGAGACTTGACTCTAGAGGGGTTTCCAGGTATCCAGGAAGATTTCTGTTTAGGGACGTGTAGCAACGTGACACTTCTACTCATCAGTATCTATATCTATTGATACAAGTCCACTGAGCAGAATTTAAGTTACTGATGGAAGCTACAGATGCTAATTGCAGATTCAATTATCCCCCAGCTACTTACTTCTAATGCAGACAACATTTATTTAATTATCAGAAAAGGGCAAGGAAGGAAAGAGAACGTAAAACATATATTGAAGCAAATTTGTGGTGTTACATCAGGAAAGATGGCTCTTCCTTTTCTGTTTTAAATTTCTGTCATCATGTCCAATTGTAATGAAAATTCTATAAATACCTTTTTGATTCAAAAAATTTTTGGTACTACCACCCCCAAAGTCACAGAAGCAACATTTGATAATCATCTTAGGATATAGTTCTCTAGAATTTCAGTTTTCAGCAATTAGTATTCATTGAAACCATTTTATAGCCACAACATATTTATTGATTAGATCATGAAGTCCAAACTACAACATCTGCTCCTAAAATGTCCATAGGAAAAAGTACCTGACCCAAGTTTGCACACCCTTTATTGTCACTTTTATGACCTTCGGAATACTTTATGACCTCCAATATTTCTTTGTTGAAATCCTAGTCTGCAAGATAGACGTATTGGAAGGTCGGATACTTGGGACGTGATTAGGTCACCAGAGCTGTTTCTGCAAATGGGAGCAGTTAGTTTAGAAGACCTCAGAGTTCTACTCTGTGTCATTTGCTCAGTGTGATGACATAGAAAACAGATATCTATGAACCGTGGTGTGGTCCTTATCAAAAACTGAGGTTGTCAGTGTCTTGATATTTAACATCTTGACTTATCAGAAACTGAGATTGTCAGTGTGAGCTGTGAGCAACAACTTATTGTCACTTATAACCTGGTCCATGGTACTTTCTGATAGCAACACAAAGGCATGGGCATAAAGGCTGCTTTAGAATCAACAAATGTCCAGGATGAATTTTTAGCCAAAGTCTCCTGTGATAGAGTGCTGTGGTTTGGATGTAGACAGTACCAAAATTTTCAGCAAATTTCCACCTTTATTAATAGGGAAATATTTTCTATTTGTCAATTTTCTATGATTGGCATACAAAATGTATTGATCATTTATGTTATAGGAAGTGTCTTTCTTCCATTGCAAGATGCATACCTATAGCTGACAGTCTCATGATAAAACTTTGGCACTAAGGTACTCTTAGCCTTTCTACCAACCTCATGACCAGACTTTGTACTAGCTCTGTTCATTTTATTCCATATAAACTATGTAACCTGCAACCTATTATTATCCTTCCTTATGCCTGCCCTGGTTGTGGCATCTTTCCCCAGGAACAAGCCCATAACTTACAAATATGGCCTCATACTGGTATATCATTTCCATACAATTACTAACATACAAATACGACCTCATTATTGACCTACATTAAGCCTTTTGGGCTGATTGACCACTTTATAGAATAGAATGGAAGTGGTTGCATTGTAGAGCTTCCAATGGGCTTCCAAGTTCCCCCATAAACCCTGATAGTTTCTGCTTCTTTCATCCTCCTTCTTCTCCTCCTCCTCCTCTTCTTCCTCTTCCTCCTCCTCTTATTCCTCCTCCTCCTCCTCTTCCTCCTCTTCCTCCTCCTAATCTTCTTTGCTTTTTAAAATTTTTTTCTTAGTTTTTGGTTTTTCCAGGCAAGGTGTTCCCCTGGCTGTTCTGGAACTCACTCTGTTACCAGACTAACCTTAATCTCACAGAGATCTGCCTGCCTCTGCCTCCAGACTGCTGGATTAAAGATGTGCACTGCCACCACCTATCTCTTAGATAGCTTCTTGTTCCTTAGTTAAAAATCAAACAATTTCTAATATTACAAGCCACGCTTATGATATTAATAATCTCATTAGTCTAGCATTTCCCTTGATTTTGTATGTTTGCCCTTCCTATACTTATTTGCCTATCTTTCTAATCATCAAGATTCATATCGGAAATTAACCCTTTGAATGACTTCCCTGAACAGAGTCCTGAAATTCTTCTGTAGGCTTTCTGGAGCATGCTTATGTTGTTCACATCATTTTGAAATAGCCTGACTCTCTCCATGAACCATAACGGAAATGTAGGAATAAGACTAGCCCTTTATTTCCTTTTCTATCTGTGACCCTTTCCTTCCCCTTACCTTTTTCTGTACTTTCTTCCCCCTTCCTTCCTTAGGTTCCTTTCCTTCCCTAGGCTCACTTCCTTCCCGCTCCTCACCTCTTTCCTCCTCACTTCCCTCTCATCTCCTCTCCTTTCTACTCCTCTCCTTTCCTGTTCCCTCCTCTCCTCTTCTTTCCTCTCTTCTCCTCTCCTACCCTCTTCCTTTCCCTCTCCTTGCCTCTTCACCTCTCCTCTCTACTTTCTCCTCTCCCTAACTTTCCTTTAACATCTTTCTATCATTTAAATGAAATAAAGACATGCATCTAATTGCTAGTATATCAGACAACATAGCCCTAGTCTCTTTCTGAGAGCACTGCCCTATCACATTGCTCTCCCTACGGCATAAGTACACCCAACCACCTCTTAATATCATTGCTTGTCCTTTGATTCTGTGGTTAAAAGCTCAGGATTTTAATTATAAACACATATATTCATGTAAATTAATGCCATGAGCATTAAAAGGATCACTGAAAATATATTAGTTTTTGTAATTTCTTAAATTATTTCTTTTGGCAAACCCACTAAAATCACTTTACCTCATAATAATAAGTCCCTGGCTCTGTATCCAGCTGAAACATGCTTCTCTCTATGGACCTTGTAAACCACTGCGGAAAATTGATTACTCCTTATTTGATCTCTGGTTTACAGTGTCAGGATATTCATGTACTTCTGGACACTATTGGTGGTTTTATGGAAGAAGAAGAAAAGAAAGACTGTGCATTACGTTCAGATTTCAACCTTAATTTCAGTATTTTAAAATTTATCTGACAGGGTAATTATCCCAGAAATTGTCTTAACTAAATGATTTGTGAAACTGTGATTGTCCCATTAGAGTGACAGAGTACTCAATCAAAAGAGAAAAATGGTTCTCCAAGGTTTGGCCCTATTAAATAGGTTCTTTCTATTATTACCGAGTTCACATTTTGAACGGACACAGCTGTGTGTTTCTGTGTGTCAGCAAATGCGTCCCCGGGTGGAGACGGCTAACGCCAGTGCAGAGCTTCGTAGTAGCCTACTGCGAGTTCAGTCCTCAAGCAGAGGGAGCGTTGCTTACATGTAGGTGAACATGTGTTCAACTGTTCTTTTTCTATATCTAAATGAAGACTGATAGACTGACCCACTCTATAGGTTTTCATTAAGGCGCAGGAAACACCTCCCTGTCCTAACTTTATGAAGCAGCAGAGAATTTTCCTTGGTTGGTACTGCATGGTCATTCACAGAAGTCAGAGCCCGGGGTTTCTGCTCTTGCTTAAGGATTTAAACACAGTGGTCATTACCTGGAATATTAATATATAAAAATATGGGCCTACACCCAACCCCATCCACTCCTCAAGAGGGAGAATAAAAACATTCAGCATCCTTGAAAAATAACCAGCAATCCTGCGATGGACATTTATGACAAAAATCACAGTTACATGATGTAGGATTTCCCTCTGTATGCTGTGATTACCACTGGTTAATCAAGGAACTTCTTTGGGCTTGTAGTAGAGCTTTAGGGGAACAGAGCTAGGTAGGGAAAACCAAACTGAATGCTGAGAAACAGAAGGACAGAGTCAAAGAGAAGTCATGTAGCCCACTGGAGATAGATGCCGGAACATTTCCAGGTAAGCCACACCCACATGGCAATACACAGATTAATAGAAATGGCTTAAATTAATATGTAAGAGTTAGTCAATAAGAATCTAGAGCTAGGGGCTGGAGAGATGGCTCAGAGGTTAAGAGCATTGCCTGCTCTTCCAAACGTCCTGAGTTCAATTCCCAGCAACCACATGGTGGCTCACAACCATCTGTAATGAGGTCTGGTTCCCTCTTCTGGCCTGTAGGCATACACACAGACAGTATATTGTATACACAATAAATAAATAAAATATTTTAAAAAAATCTAGAGCTAATGGGCCAAGCAGTGATTTAATTAATTCAGGTTCTGTGTGATTATTTCAGAGCTAAGCAGCCGGAAACCAACAAGTAGCCTCCTCCAACAGTTACTTTATACCTAATGATTTTAAGTATATTTATTATTGCCTCCCTCTGCCATCTCTTCCTTCACTTATCCCTTCCCTCTTTGCCCCTTTGCATCATTCTCTCTCCTCCCTCCCTCCAACCTTTCCTCCGACCTCCCTCTCTCCTACTCTTCTTCATTTTAGCTTTTAAAACATCTTTATTATGTTGCTATGACTAGCTTGGAACTTGTGTCTCTCACCTATTCCAAATGAAAGACTAAATGGTTTCCCTTTCATACCAAGAAGTTAATGATATCCACTCTTGGTACTTTTATTCATCTTTGTAGTTAAGTTTAAGCAAGGTCAATTAGAATTAAAACAAAACATTTCGGCTAAAATGGATATACTACAGCATAAATAAAAGATGATGAAAAATTCTGAAACTATTATAATGAATACATATTATAAAAGAATGGTCAAATGCAAGATCAATTGCCTTCCATCATTAATAATGATCTATCAAAAAGCAATTGCATTTAAAATAATTCAAATAGGATATCTAATATCCTATTTAATTTAATAATAAAAGCATATTTTTCCTTTGAAGGTAAAATTCATTATCAAAGAAAATAAAGAATAAAATAAACTGGGAAAAAAGACAGTTTATTTTAGGTGGAGTCTGCTCATTTGTTTCCTGGTAGCCCAGACTGATAAATCACACAGAAACTGTATTAATTGCTATACTTTGTAGGCAATGACTCAGGTATATTTCTAATGAGCTCTTACATCTTGACTTAACCCATTTCTATTAATCTGTGTATCACCATGAGGAAGTGGCCTACTGGTAAGGTTCCAGGTAGGTGGCAGGCAATGAATTTCAGCCCCAGTTGTTCAGGTGCCATTTGCAAACAGAGACTGCTCATTTGTTTCCCAACTGCTCAGACCCGAATAATCACATGGAAACTCTATTAATTATAACACCATTTGGCCTATTAGCTTAGTCTTGTTAACTAAATCTTACATCTTAAACCAGCCCATTTTTATTAGTCTATGTATCACCATGAGGGTGTGGTCTACTGGTAAGATTTTGGTACATATATTTCCTTTGGTAGCAACATGGAGTCTTCCTGACTCCACCTATTCTCTCTCTCTCTCTCTCTCTCTCTCTCTCTCTCTCTCTATATATATATATATATATGTGTGTGTGTGTGTGTGTGTGTGTGTGTGTGTGTGTGTGTGTGTGTTTGGATTTCCTTCTTGGCTATATTCTGCCCTTCCATAGGTCAAAGCAGCATTTTTCATCAACCAATGAAGCAACAAATACACAGAAGGAGATCCCACGTCACTTTATGGTTTTATTTGAAAGACTTAATGTTGTTATGTTGACAATATTTCTAAGTTTTGTTATATAATTCAGTTTAAATCCCAGCAACATGATGCAATCTAAAATCTTTGAAGAAAATCACAGACTGATCATAAAATTTTGATAACAATGTATAATAAAAACAATCACTAAAAAGAACAAGTGCTAAAGACACACAGGTTTCTAATTTTAAAGCTTATTTAAAGATAGAGAGCCAAGGCAGTGGCATATTGCCATAAGGATAGATATTGGTAGGCATGGGTGAGAAACACAAAGATGAATATGGACAAAATCCTTACATTAATAATCAACTGATATCTGACAATAGTACCAAAATAATTGATAGTTTTTGCAATAAATACTGCTGGGATAAGAGGAAAGTTTCATGCACTTAAATGAAATTGGTTGTTACCTCACAGAATAGTTTTAAAAATTAACTGAACAAGCATCATTGCACACATTGGGCAGGGCAGAGGGGAGTGAGTAAAAGTTCTAGGCTAGGGATAGTTACATAATAAACTTCTGTTTTTAAAACTAAAAGTTAGAAATGCAGAGAGAGAGAGAGAGAGAGAGAGAGAGAGAGAGGATAAATGAAGGATGAGATGGAAGTAACAGTATTTCTGGGGGAGTGTAGGTCATCCTACAGTAATGAAGAAAATATTTCTGATCATGAATCTTGATTGATTTTTTTTGGCAGGGTGGGTACTAGAATCGAACCTCTTGAGGATCATTTTGTATGACAAAGCCACACAGACCATCATTTTCATAACTGCTGGTTTTCTTCCAATCTCCATAACTCCCCACCCAAATTTACCATAATTCATTTGATCAATAACAATGACAACAGTCATTCATCATGTTGTGGGCATTCTCCCAGTGATGGATACTAGAGTGAAGAAAACAGAGACAATTCCAGATCTGATGGAGTTTCTAGTCTAGTGAACAAATCAGAATGAAGTGTCCACCAGCCAAGTAATTTCAGGGTAGAGGAGGAAAGGGAATTATGGGAAAGCAAACCTGTTTGTAGATGGGAGTGTCTACATCCCAGTCTCAGAACAATTCTTACTAAATGTTTGTATCTACTTTCCAGTTTGGAATTTAAACTATACCAAAACAAAACAGAAAAATCCAGAAAAACGAGGGTATGTTAGTATAAACCAACTTGCTTAGAGGCTTCCAAAATTTATTACAGTTGATTATAGAAAGATTAATAATTTCCTTGGTACTGCCACAAGATCCCTGACAAATGTGACTGAAGGAATAAAGGGTTTATTCTGTATCACCATTGTAGGGCACTGGTCAGTCATGGCAGGGCATGTCACAGTAATAGGAGCTTGAATCAGCCATATCTACGATAAGAAAACAGAAAGATTTGTATGCTGCTCTTCATTTTGCATTTTCTATTTTCTTTTTTTTTTTCAGGTACCCCTAGATCATAGAATGATGCTCTCCACATTGAGAACGGCTCCTAACTCAATTAATTAGCCCAATCTGTAAAATCTCTCACAAACATGTGTAGCATGAATAATAAAAAAAAACAGAGACAGAAATTGGGGTTCAACCTGAAAACCTGAAAAACAAAGCAGCTAACACACTAGAGAAGCCTTACCTCTACCAAGGTTGGGTGACTACAAACTAAGGAGACACAGCCTCTCTCTCCTCTCATTTTATATTCCCTCTAGTGCTGGGATTAAAGGCCTGAGTTCCTAATACTGGGATCAAAGTTGAAGCACCATCACCTGGATTTGTTTCTACAGTGATCTTTTGTAGCTCAGGGTGGCCTTGAACTCATAGAGATCCATCTGCCTCTGTCTTCCAAATCCTAGGATTAAATGTGTGTTTCACCATTACCTGACCTCTAGTGGTTTTAGCTTTGCCTCTGAACTTCAGGCAATATTTATTTATCAAAATAGAAATAATACATCACTGTGGACATTTCAGAGGATTGTTTTCATAGTAAGATTTGGGAATCAGAGGCTGAGGTGAAAACATGCTAGCTCAAAGAAGTTGAGAAACAACTAGCCAATCTTCCCTTTTCATTAGTCACCAAAAAGAATTTCCTTCCTCTCTGCCAAACCAAAAACAGACTATCATACTCAAAGTCTCTCCTTACTACTTCCTGTGTGTCTCTCTGTCTTCTAGATGTCCTCTGGCTCTTCATGAGTACTTTATGTCAACTTTATGTTACAAGCTCCTCCTCCTGACTAAAGTTGATTTTATTTAATTCATCCAAAACAAATTCAAGGTTCACAGTGTTATATATTATGCCACATTGTCTCCTTTTTATCTAAATAAAAAGTAAAGATTTTAACTCTATCACAGTAAAATTATATACAGTAAGAACAATTATCAAGTAAGAATTACATTCACAATGTCTAGTCTATCTGTATTTGACAACTTTGGAGACATTTTTCTATTATCTATTTTATCTTGGTGAGTCCAAAGTTTTTTTTTCAACCTAAATCACTTTCTCTCATAACTTGTATTACCAACACCAAAGTACCATTTTAGACCTTAAAACAGTTTCTTAGATTTAACAGCTTAACCTTTTATTCTTTCAATGTTTATAAACTTTGCATCTCTTTTATGTGTTTTCTTTTTTATTTTGGTAACATAGAAAGCTGTGAAACTATAACTATCTAGTCTTCAACCCCATCAGAGATCAGGAAGGCAAAAATATTACCTGAGTAAGCAAGAAATACAGAACAAACAACTTCCAAACTATAGAATTGGCATAGACAGCTGGCTGCCTGGAGAGTCATGCAAGGTTCCTCTGTAATGTTGAAACATCCTTCTTTGGCCTACAGGCACAGAGTATCTCATAGACTTTTCTGTGCAGTAGAAATTTTGAATGACTGGGTTACCTTGTCTAGGTAAAGTTTGTCACTCAGTTTCCTATGTGTCCTGCTTGTCAATTTTGACAGCATAATGTCAGCACTATAGACAAGAGCAGTTCCTTTCCCGGTGGCTAGTTTTGTCACAATGAAAGCAAACTTCATCTAGATATTCTTTGATGCATCTTCTTTGAAGTAGATTGTTGCTGCAAGTAACAGATATCTCACTGTCATAAAAAGCCTTATGTTATTAAAGCATCGTAAATGCCATATTCTGTATATCTTTTAAATGTTTGAAGACCACCTATCTATCTAAAATATAACTTTTGACCTTGAAATCATACCTAATCTGTCTGCAATTTTGATTGTTGTAAATGACTAGCTACTATCCTGCATTTCTTAATTATTCTAAATAGTTTGTAATAATAGCTTTCAAGGACTATAACTTTACGTTACATTTTAAAATGAGCTGCATAGGTATATCAACTTAAACAACAGTAGAAACATATACAGCTTGCTAAAAACAGCCTGAAATTTGTGTTCATATACAAAAATCCATACCAAAGTAAAAAAAATTGAGGCTAGTAATTGTGTTTCAGTTAAAAGTAGATTCAACAGTCTATCCTTTCAGGAGATCAGGCTCTTATAGAATAAAGAAGTATGAGGACAATGCCACTGCTTTATTGGCCCCCATGAATATCAGATAATTCTTCTGGGCTCCTTACTGAAAGATCCCAGTATAGAAACTGTACTCAAGTCATTCTAAACACTCATACCACAGAAGTCCTCTGGATATTCTACTTTGCTGTGACTCATGGATTTTTCAGAGCCTGACACCGCAGATGGTTTGAAAATTATGCTTAGCCACACTAACTGATGTGCCCCTGATGTTCTTACTTTTAAAAAGGGTAACAGAGGCCAATGTGAACATTTCATTTATCAGTATGTCTTTTCTTCTAAGAGAAGGGTAATTTTTCTTCTGCTTTCAAAATGATTTCTGTTCATCTGGTTGTCTTACAGTCCTCTCTGACTATGGTCAAATGGGTTATTTATTGCCAAGTTAACTTTCTTTTTGCACAGGAAACCACGGGAAAGATGGCTGCGAAGCTGAGCCTCCCCATCTATGGATCATTAGAGACCATGTCATATTTTATGGCTGTCAGACGTTAGGCTTCTATCGTGGTGGAAAGGGCATCCTTAGGGAGAACCACAATGATCCCAGAAAACTGAATGGCAGTGCCTTGATCTGTGCTTTTATAATGTTCAATTTATCAGTCTGTTTTGAAAGAATTGACCATTGGACTCTTAAAACATTTGAAATCTTTGGATAAAAGCTCAAAGACAGGTTCTTCCTGCTTCCATTAATTTCATAATCAATGATACCAATCTGTCACTATTAATAATGCTTCCACTGTCATTTTCCCCAGACTTTTCTGAACTTAAAAGCTTCTATAAAAACTTCTCCTATTCCTCCTTTTATTTCTGGTCTTAGTTGTCTTCGTTCTTCTGACTATATACCAATATTCTTTAATTTTTCCCAGGTCATCAAAACTGTTTTAAGTTCTTAGGACAAAATATGGTACAGAACAATACACCATCTAAGATAAAAACTTTTTAATTCTGGAAACCTGTGTGATAAATGATTGTTTTTAACTTGCTACATTTACTTGATGGTTTAACTTTATCTCTTTGGATTTTTTTTTCATAAACAGCCTGTGAGCTTGTTTTTCTACTTATTGAGAAATCCTTTTTACAGTAGTCTGTATCTGAAACACTGTTTATGTGTTATTCATTTTGCCTCACTAAAATACATATTTTAGGGTTTTTTCTTTAATGAATATATCACTTATTAAAAATTTGAAGGTTCAGTTGGACTAAATGTAGGTGGTAATTCACTGCAATCTGGCATGGATATGCCTGTGTCAGAATACTGATTTGTCTCTGCAAATTTGGTCACATCTTTGTTTTTTTAAGTACAGACTGTTTGATCAGGAACTCTGGAAACGAACTAAAGAGGAATTGATTTTGAGCAGAGAGACTGGAAAAGAAGAAAATGTTTTCCATGAAAGGTAAAGATATGAACTCCATGTGTGCTGGTCAGCAGCACCTACAGGACATCTTGCTCACTCAGTATTTGTTTATTACGTCGAAAAAATAAAAATGAAAATGAAAAAATTCCTCATGATACTAGAGTCGAAGAAGGTATTATTGACAAGTGTGTAGAAAATCCCAAGTATGCTTTCTATGACCTATAGGACATGCAGAAGTTCATTCCCCAAACCTTTTCTACTCTACACTGAGAGAACCAATGTCAAACTTTACCTTTGACTTTCCTGTGGACTGAGACTGCTCATTTGTTTTCTGGCCACCCAGACACAAATAATCACACAGAACTATATTAATTACAACACTACTTGACCAATAGCTTATGCATATTTCTAGATAACTCTTACATCTTAAATTAACCCATTTCTATTAATCTATGAATCGCCACGAGGCTGTGGCCTACCAGTAAGGTTCTGGCTGGAGGCTGTAGTCTTTCTCTTTCAACAGCTACATGACTCTCTATGACTCTGCCTACTTTCTCTCTATATCTCTGTTTTGATTTCTTGCTTGGCAGTATTCTACTGAGCCATTGGCTGAAACAGCTTCTTTAACAGCCAATGGTAATAAATCATATTTGTAGCGTACAGAGGGGAATCCCAGATCACCTTCCTGTCTTTTTACCTAATCTATGAAAGTCTACTAGTATCTCCAGTGGTGTTTCTTTTTAATTTTTACATTTGCATTTATTTCCTCTATTATTATGTGCTTGCATGCACATATACACCATAGTATAGGAATAGATACCAGAAATCAACTCTGCACTTAGTGGATTCCTTATACTTTATATGGGTCCCTGATGGTGAATTATATTGAATTTGCATCATCAGACATATGCATCAAACACTTTTATCCATTGAGCTGTCTCTACATCTGTTGTGGGATATTTGTATACCATGTGAATATATATTTCTTTGATTGGTTTAATAAAGTGTTGAACAGTCAATACTTATACATACAACAGTATGTATAGGCAGGACTTCAGGCAGAGAGATAAGAGGAGGAGGAATCCAGATACCAGATACCAAGGAGAAGCAAGATGCACTGAGGAAGCGGGCTGGGTAGTATGGATTTTCTTTGCATGAACAACTTTATTTTATAGGTTATTTTTAATGTGTTATACCACACTCATCATTCAATACAGTAAACAATATTTATAAAAGTTTGCAAATTTATGGATGCTTTGTTACCCATCAATAAATAAATAATACACTTAGCATCACTACAGAGCCTGTTCAATATGATTTTCCATTTCCTTTCTGACTTCACGTTCATGACTTCCTTCGCCCCACCCATATGATCCTCATTTTTAAACAATAGGTGTTTCTGCTCCTGGCTCTTGTCATCTCCCTGTACATCTCAGACCATTGTTCCAATTGGACACATTTAGGGCTCTTCTTGACACCATAAACGCTGCTCTCTTCCTTATGTTTGCTTTCAAATATGAAATTTATTCATATTTGAAATAAGGCATGCTTTGCTTTGATGGTTCTGCTATTGTAACTGTCACATGGGAAAAGAGACCCTCAACCAGAAAATTGCCTTCCCTTCGCCAAGTTGTCCTCTGGTCAAGTTTATGGGGACAGATTTTTGGTTAATTACTGATGTGGAGAGGGCCCAGCTTATTATGGATGGTGTCACCTCTGGACAGGTGGTTGTAAGTCGTGTTAGAAAGCAAGCTGAGGGGGCTGGAGAGATGGCTCAGAGGTTAAAAGCATTGCTTGCTCTTCCAAAGGTCCTGAGTTCAACTCCCAGCAACCACATGGTGGCTCACAACCATCTGTAATAGGGTCTGGTGCCCTCTTCTGGCCTGCAGACATACACACAGACAGAATATTGTATAATAAATAAATAAATAAATAAATAAATAAATAAATAAATAAATATTTAAAAAAAAAAAAAAAAAAGAAAGCAAGCTGAGCAAGCCATGGAGAGCAAGCCTATAAAGAGCTTTTCTCCCTGGTTTGTTCTTTAATTCCTGCCTCCAGGATCCGGCATGAATTGCTGCTCTGGCTTCCCTCCATTAGGGACTGTAGCCTGTAAACTAAAGTAAGCGCTTACTTCCTTGAGCTGATTCATCATAGTTATAGAAAGCAAACTAGGATACCCTACATAGAACTGTCTGTCCCTAAGACAGGGATTCCTTTAGCACTTGAATGTTCAGTGAATTTATGACACATGACTTGATGCTGTAGACATCCAGGCTTGGGTTATTATTGCTTTATCAAATTTCAACTAATTTTGCTACTTATTGTCATTTTACTCTGTCGCATCATGCTTCTATTTAAGGCACACATGCAGTGACACGTGCAATAGCAGGACCAGTGGCTAAGGTAGTAAAGAGAACTTGATTACTTCGGAAGAATATACAACAAAGAATATTTTTAAATTTAAATATATATTTTAAAATGTTAGGAATTAGAAATACTTGATCCATTGGTCTTGTGTAATTTAACTGATTATTTAAAATAATTTAATAACACAAGAATTTTAATTTAAAAAATCTATGTTGATGCGTTGTGCAGTTTTAAAACAAATTATATAAGATGTCAATAATACATTAAGCACAAACTCATGTTTTCCATGCTGTAGTTCTCATTAAGAATTACTTTGAATATATATTTTCCAGATAAAATTGCTAAATAGGCAAATTAGAAGATATAAAATTTGTGAACCCTTTGATGTGTGTTTTTGAGAAAAGTTTGTAAAATTACTTTAGAGAAATCTTTTAATTTTAAAAATATCTCTCCAAACATATTTTTGTGCACAAATAGTCGAAAAAGCACAGTAAATTATTTAAGCTCACTTTTTCTTCTTTGTTTTTTTTTCTAGTATTTATTATTGTAAGTTTTGCATTTAGGTTGATAAATTGGAGAGAGCTAGAATCTACTAATCTGTTTCTTTCTACAGCAGCTTTTAGAAGATTCTATTGTTTCCAAAGAGATGCTGCCTCAGAGTGAACAAGCCCTAGCAGCTCAGAGTTTAGTTGACTTATCCAAAGTCAAACATGCAGTTAGAAGCAGATCCAGAGCTACAACTCAGCTGTGTGAAGTCCTGTTTAATGGCTCTGCTCACAATGCTGTTTTGCTTCCTGAAGTGTTAAGGAACGTTGTTTAGAAGGGTATCACTCCTCTGGGAGTTGTGCTTGCCATTATGTGAAACAATGCATTACTAAGAAAGTAATGTAGGGAAGGGAGGAGAGAGATGGGGAAGGAGGAAAATTATGCATATGTTTAAAATAAATTCTGCTGTGTTAAGACGCAAAATTTGTAAGTTGTTATTGTCATTAGCATTCCAAAGCAGCTCAGGGCTGGGAGTATGAAACGGAGTTGGGCTGGTATGAGAGGTTATTATCTTTTCCCCTCTTTTATTCATTCATTTATTCATTTGTTTGTTTATTCTATATGTTTTCATGTTTATTTTATTTTTTAAACAATCTTTTTTATTTTACATACCAATCCTAAATTCTCTCTTCCTCTCTTCCTCCCACTCCCCCTACCTTCCTCAAACCCTACCCTCCATCCACTCCCCAGAGTGGGTGAGGCCACCCATGGGGACTCCACAAAGTTTGCAACATCCCTTGAGGCAGGACCAGGGGCCTCCCCCCAGTATCTAGTTTGAAACCCATAGGGAATGGGTTTCAGAAAACCAATTCATGTACTAGAGATAAATACTACTACCAGTGACCCTGAAAACTGCCCAAGCCATACAACAGTCACCCATGTTCAGAAGGCCTAGTTCAGTCCCATGCAGGTTCCCGAGTTGTCAGGCTGGAGTCAGTGAGCTCCAAAAAGCTTGGGTCAGCATTTCTGTGAGTTTCCCCATCATGGTTATGATCCTTTTGATCATATTATTGCTCTTCCCTCTCTCCAACTGGACTCCAGGAGCTCAGCCCTGTGTTTAGCTGTGGAATCCTGTGTCTGCTTCCATCAGTTATAGATGAAGGTTCTATGGTGACAATTAAGTTAGTCACCAATCCGATTACAGGGAAAGGGCAGTTGAGGCACCTTCTCCACTACTGCTTAGATTCTTAGCAGGGATCATCCTTTTGGAGTCCTGGGACTTTCCCTAGTGCCAGGTTTCTTAATAGCCCCATAATGGCTCCTTCTATCACGGTATCTCTTTCCTTGTTCTCCCTCTCTGACCTTCTACCACTCAGCCTTTCCAATCCCTCATGTTCTCATTTCCCCCTCCCCTTCTTCCTTCTCTACTACCCTTCCACCCTCTTCCTCCTCACCATGATCCCAATTTACTTGTCTCTTTCCCCTTCTCAGTGGGAACCAAGGGTTCTCCCTGTTTCCTGGATTCTCTGGGGTTGTGAACTGTAGGCTGGTTATCCTTTGCTGTATGTCTAATATCCACTTATGAGTGACTACATATCACATCTATCTTTCTGTGTCTGTGTTACCTCACTTGGGAGTTTTTTTCTAGCTCTGTCCATTTGCTTCCAAATTTTAAGATGTCTTTTTTTCTGCTGAGTAGTATTCCATTGTGTAAACATATCACATTTTTTATCCATTCTTCAGCTGAGCTGCATATAGGTTGTTTCTAGGTTATGACTATCACAAATAATGCTCAACATAGTTGAGCACATGTCTAGACTGGGCACTCTAGAGAGAGGGAGAATAAATATGGCGACTGGGGTAGAAAGGATAGATGAGAGATGACTTAAAATTGCTCAATAAGTCTGATACACTCCTTGATTTCAATGCCTTCAGGTGAAAATAGACTAAAGATAATTTGCTATGAAGAGTCACTGCATATTTTAAAATGCTTGCCAGCCAGTATTTAGTATTGTTGACTTGGATTGCTTTTATAATGCAATTAAAAGTAGTAAAGACGAGAAAAGGTCTTTACAGTTAGAGAATGCTTAACTGAGTTTGAGACTAAGAAAGTTTCAGAACTGCAATTTCATTGGGTTTTGGAATATTTCTACACACTTAATGAGAAAGCTTGGGGATGGGAATCAAGTCTTGTCATGAAATTCTGGTATGTGAATATATACCTATACGTTTACCCTGAAGGCACTTTTATACAAAACTTTTAAGTGTGTCTATGCTTTGCTTATGAACAGGCACTATGAGCTCAGACTTGGAATTTTCCACTTGTGTCAGGTCAGCTCTGACAGAACTTTGGAATTTTGAATGGAGATTGCTAATTCTCTTTCTGTATATGGCACTATATATTCTGTCACCCTACTGATGAGCACACATTTTACTCTGAGTGTATGCACTCAGCAGGTTTAGCAAAACAATCAAGATTTAATTTCTAATCTAGAAATGATGCATCTTCTAATTACAAAATGGCTGAAGAGATTAAGACATAATGTCAATTATTAAAAATGTAGTTTCTGTGATTTTGAAAATATACTTTCTATTTTAAGTTGTTTTGGATTCCCTAGTCTCTCTATTAGAATGAAGAGTAAATTTAAAGCCAACTTTAAAACACATTTGTAAATAAATAAAACATTGTTTATAAATGGAAAAATCATTCAATTACAATTTTCCTTATTCCTCAGATTAAACCCACTATTTATGCATTTGCTATAAATCATAATTGGAAACTTCTCTAAATTATCATCCTTCAGTTAAACTTGTTTTACTAGCAAGATTCATCTTGGCCAGAAGTAAATAGAAATGTGGATCTGAAGGTCAAAAAATGTGATTTTTATAAATTGATATTATCGTTAATTTCATAATGACATTTTCATTTAAGTATCTAACACACTTTGATCATTCTCTCTCTCATTCCTCTTTCCTACCCCTCTATGTATCCTTCTTCATTGTAAATACCCCCTTCTACATTTATCACATGAACACAAACACACACACACACACACACACAAATACAGTCTCCACTGTGATCACAGATCTGAAATGGAAGGAGTAAAATTTTGTTCAATTAAGAATTAAGAAAGTATAATTCTAGAATAAGTTGATTTCACCCAGAATTTCACATCCTCTATTGGTGCAAATACAACTGTTTGTCACAATGCTTGTGAGCAGACTTGTCACAGAAGATATTGCAAACATATTTGCATTTTCAATAAAAGTAAGTGTTTGAGAAAAATTATTAGTTGACTCAGGATTTACACAGTTCTGTTTGCTCAACCTTACAATCCTGCCTTTATGTGTTAAGAAAATGAACAACGAAATTACTTACATTTTTTCAACACGACTTAGGAAGTTTTCCATCTGACCTAGTTAAACAAAGACTTCCACGTTATAGCAACTGTGGCAAATTAGTACCGTGATTTCAGCTGGATTAAGCAGCAGACGTGAAGCTCTATTCAACTAATTAATGCATGAAATAAAGTGTTCACAGTTTTCAAACGAGACTACGATGAGCTAGCATCTACTGGGGGTTCTTGTTGACTGCAGTAAGATGAGAGATGAGGGGGTCTTGGATGACAGTAGTTAAGTTGTTAGAGCTCAGATAAAAATTATCTTTGCAATCAATTTCATCACATTCTCATTCTTCCCATTCTTCAACTGGACTTCGGGGGCTCAATCTAGTGCTCCAATGCGGGTCTCTGCCTCTGTTTTCATCAGATATAACCATTTTTTTAGGTAGCAAAGCTGAGCCATTTTCAAGCAGTGAATTCAATGAAGACCCTACTTCTCAACTTTTAATTCAGATGTCTGTGAGTCACCAGAGTATTTGCAAAGCTTTAGCACCTGCTCCTCAATCTTTCATCTTACAAATCTTATTTTTCCTTAAGAGTAGCATGTATGACCAAGAACAACAGTTTACAGTGTTCCGTTGATTAAAAAAAAAACATTCGTGGAATTCAAGTGGTTCCATCTGAACCAGACGGTTTAGACTGATGCCGTGTGGAAAGGATGTGGGATCACTGAAGAATTAATGTGAGGTGTATGATTTTGGCAGAGGGAAGGCCCTTTGAATACCATCAATTTGAGATTTTTTTTCCCTGAAAGTATCTAAATGTGTTTACACAGCTGGATGTTCCGTTTCAGCTTGATCTCTTTTCTTCATGTTTCCAGGTTATTTACAAATGTGTTTCTCTCTGCTTTTTCCTTTATGCATTTTATTTTCCTGACTTTGCATTTTAAAACCTCAGATGGCAATTCAATATTGTGAAACTCACTTCTCTGTGTGTGTGAGAGAGAGAGTGTGTGAGAGTGTGTGTGTGTGTGTGAGAGAGAGAGTGTATGTGTGTGAGAGAGTGTGTGAGACTGTATGTGTGAGAGAGAGTGTGTGAGAGTGTGAGAAGTGTGTGTGTGAGTGTGTGAGAGTGTGTGAGAGAGTGAGAGAGTGTGTGTAAGAGTGTGTGTGTTTGAGAGTGTGTGAGAGAGAGTGTGTGTGTGAGAGAGAGAGAGTGTGTGTGTGACTGTATCATCAGCATTGTGAGAAAAAAACTACCCAGAAGGTAAACATTTAAAAATATAATCCAGCTACCCCATCTAATCAAAGAAAGCAAAAGTTAATTGTATAAACACACATCTAAGGAGAAGATTGACTTCTTTTTTGCAAGCTCAGATTAGTGTTGACAATATCTAAATTTTAACAATATTCGAAAACAAATCCCATATAATGTTTATATTATCTTCCTTTATATTTTTCTTTTTAGTCAGAATTCTTTAAACTTAATCTAAGGTCTGTGAGAACGTGATATGAATTTTAAAGATCTTTGCCCTTGTCCCAGACCGACTGCTGGCTGTTTGATTTAGAGAAGTTATTTAACCTTTGCCTGCCCCAGCTTTCTCTCTAGTGAAATCGAGAGTTATTTCTCAACTGCCTTCTTCATTTAGTATCAGGATGTCTAATAAGATAATGTGCCAGAATCATTCTCCTGGATCATCATTTTGGGGAGAATGCAAGCTCATAGGCACAAAGGCCCACCCATCTGTGCTGGATACAGTTCTTACTTTTCCATGCAGTTACATATAGGATGAAGCATCCTGTCAAATATTTTGACCAAATAACCCACAAGGGTGCACATATATCCAGAGGAGAGGAGGTTTTTAGAGCCCTAGGAAATCCCAGAAGAGAAAGTGGTAGAGTGGAGGAGGAGGAGAATGAGCAGGAAACCTCCGAGGTCTATATTAAAACACATTACTTATCAACTATAGTAATGTGTGTTTTAGTCACTGAAGAATTTCTAAGAGCAGTGCCTGGCACATCTCAGGAGCTCAATAAATATTTTTGGATGAATGAGTTACTGTGAGTTTATGTCTCCTGGTGCATGAGAATTTGGCTGATGATAGACAGTATAGGCTCTGGTATCTTTAGGACCATTATTCCTTTACACGTTCAAGGACTGGAGCATGCAATAGCATTCATACACGATATTTGTATTTTACTTGATTATTGTGCAAAATGGATTCCTTATTTTTTCAGATTGTTTGTCATTCACAGTGCATTATGTATCCTGTCTCAGTTGGGAGGTATCCTTTATAACATTACCCTGCTGTACTCTTTAGAATGTTTCTCCAGTCATAAACAGTATGAAATTGTAGTTTAACAATAACAACAACAAATCTTTAGCCAGGAGGCAGACTGTGTTCCTTGAAGCTGAAGCTGGCTCCTTTGCTATGGCTGAGGATAAATCTGCTGGAGAGGTGGCTGTGGATTGTGGATGGTTCTGGAAGAAAAATAAGTCTCTCTTTTGGCCCCTGAGGACATATGTATCCTCTGTCAAAAAAAGAAAGAGAAAGAGAGAGAGAGAGAGAGAGAGAGAGAGAGCGAGAGAGAGAGAGAGAGAGGAAGAAGAAGGGAGAGAGGAAGAGAGAGGAAGGGGAAGAAGGGAGGGAAGGAAGGAGGGAGAGAGGGAGGAAGGGAGGGAGGGAGGGAGGGAGGGAGGGGAGAAATGGGTGCATTCTTTTACCAGAGATGAGGACATTTTTCCTCCAGACCGGTGGCTTCCCACCAAAGCGCTTCTTTGCTTCATTGTACTTTTACTAGGATTCCCATGGTAGCTGCTGTTCTAACATTTAAAAAGCCTTTTATCCCAAAGAGAGACTTAGTTAATAAGTGTGTAAACTGGCTGTTCCTCAGACCCATGTTCTGGGCTCAGAAGTCACATCATCATCTCTTCCAGATGATAGCAATCTCTGTGAAGTCTTTGCCTTCTGTGACTCCTTGCCCCTCTAAGATCCATTTCTTTGCCCCGTATTGAAATGTAACTGCCCTTCTCTACACCAGTTTTGCACATTCATTTGTCCTTGTGTATGGTGTCTCTTGTAGGTCACAAAGAAAATTGCAAATCATGGGTCAAAGACTTCTGTTTCTCGCATTATAGTGAGGCTATCTCTATAATGAAGCCCCTCCGTGCTGCATACACACATGAAACCTCTTGAATTAAATATTCAGGTTTATTAAAAGCACCATTCAAGGAGTGAAGGAATGGAAATGATCAATGACCAGGAATGTTCAAGTCCAGATGTGTGAGCAAGTGCCAGCTCTGGCACACACTTGATGGCAATCCCAATGGCCAAATTTGTAGATCATGAATTGTAATAGGCTTCTATTTTTCAGTAGATAGACCATGAAACTGGAGGCCCAAATGAGTGGGAGCTAACAGGGATAGTCTTGCTTAAAACTTAGACATCAAAGAATAATATACTCTCAAGGGAAAAAATCTTCACATACCAGAAAGTCCGCGCTCGCTCATCTATCTCAGATTTGTCTCTTGATAGGAACGTGGAAAATGGTTCTTGTTGAAGTCCCTTAAGAGTAGGTTTTCATATAAACAGATTTCAACTGGACTTGTGCTTGTAAATGACTTCCACCTATTTACATGCCCCCTCCTCCAATGCCCAGAAGCCGTAAACACACTTCTAGTGGACCTATTCTGATGCTGAGCATCCATGTATACGGTTGTTAACAGTACTGAGTGTTGTGCTAAAAACTGAATGTCTGCCATTTTGCTTGGTTCATGGAGGGTGGACGGTACCAGAGGAGGCACAAGGGCAACAGAAAAGCACATCTCTGGGGACTAAAGGCTGCTGCAGTCAGTTTCCCAACTCGTGTTGCTGTCTTTTAGCTTTCTCACGAGTGGCATGGGAATGTTAGCCTTAGCCAGTCAGCTGACCATTCTCAAGCTTAGTTTCCCCACTCCTTTCAAGTCTGTCTAACACACTGGCTATAAAACAATGTCTGTGAAAACACTTTGTACAAAAACAAGTAGCAATCAATGAAGGGCCAGGTTTTTACAATTTTATCTCAGTGGACCATGAAACACTTTATGGTCTGAAATAAGTTAGTTTCCCCAAAGTGCCTAACATTGAGGTCTCGTGTGATTTTCTCATCTGAATCGCTGTTGGAGGAAGAGTATTTGCTGTTGGGGGAAATGTGGTGAAAGACTGTCTGTAACGTACACACCGGGGAGAAATTTCAGGAAAGCATAACTCCTTTCTTTTGGAACAAAGCTCTCGCAAGTATTTAAAACTGGGCATGAATGCTAGAGGTGTTAATCAGGAAGGTGACAAGCGTAATGGTGACAGTCTCAGGGGCACTTTGCTGAAGAGGTGCCAGTACCGTAAAGAGCAGTTGTTAAGGCCAATAGCTAAAAAGTTGCTGAAAAGGGGTGGTGAACGGGACAGCGAGAGGCGGGGCTGCTCTTCTCTCAAAGGGAAACAGCAAGATCAAAGGGAAGATGTTTAAGATCGTGAAAGGAAGTGCTACGAGGTAAAGGTTAAACTTTAAACCAAGGGACAAAAGACTCCTCGACTTCCCCACTGCACATGGGCCGAACACTGCCTTTCATATTGAGGGAGTAAAATATGTCTCTTCTTCAAATTGGTAGCTTTTTGTTGCCTTTTGTTCTGGGAAGTGGAGTCCGGGTCACCAATGGGGGGTCACCCGGGGTGAAGAATTAAGTAGGCAGTGACTGAGTGGGTCAATAAAAGGAAGACCTCCACTGAGGCAGAATGCGAGGTGAGTAATGGCATAGGTCAGCCAGTGAACCAGCTCTCACCACCCCCTGGCACAGGCCAAGAGCCTCTAGACTTTCCAAATAGAAGTGTCTATCCTAGGGACAGCTGTGCAGCGGATGTGTGTCTCGCGGGAGGGGATGGTGCCAGAGAAATTATCTTTCTGTCCCGAAGAATAGATTTCTACATTAAGGTCACACCAGAGATTTGTGGAAAAGATGAGAGAACTTCATATCTCCTGTTCTGTCACCATTCTCTGCCACCAGTGGTTAGAGAAACTGGAAAGGAATAAAAGAAGCTCACCTGTTAGTTTCTTTCCCTGAACTTGGGCTGTTTCTCTTCAGAGACCTGTTTTTCATGTACTGTCATCTTCCTTCTGAAGTCCTTTGACTCAGAACTTTGACAAGCTTCCCTGCCATTTTTTTTTTTTTTGCATTCTGTAAACGAACAATCATGACTTAGTCTCTTGCAGCAGCTGCTTTTGTGTCTGTCTTTGCTGTTTGAGTGGAAGCTTGCTGAGAGAAAAAGAAAAGTAGATGCTCTTCATCTATTGTCATATTTCCTAAGATATTGTAGCTACACAGCACACATTGAATAGAAGAGTGAATAAGTGAATTCATATGTAAAGAGATGGAAGCCTGAAGTTCAAAAGGGATCATAGTCTGGGTTTAAAATTAAATAAAAGTTAACATTGACTGCATTTATTATTTACAGACCATTAGAATAATTACCATATTCAACTAGCAGGAATAGGGCTCAGGCCGGTGTTAAAAAACTTTTAAAGAGGTAAGGGAATATTTATCTCAGTACTGTTAACTTTCCCTGATTGCTGGTCTCTATGGATCTCTGGTGTCATTTAAAGTTCAGAGCATAGCCTACATCTGATCATCCCTCTGTTACCTAATGGCCAAACCTGTGGTGTCTCTAGCATCCTATTGCCCCAGGTACAGTTTTATAGAGGTCCCAGTTCAATTACTAATAACCTTAATGATTCAAAGTTAATTTATCTTCTTGGCCTATTTATGTCAATGGATGTCATTAACTCTCCTTTGTGACAAGGCTAAGGTTGATAATGAGATATCTAGCTGACATATGAACTATCGAAGGAAGTGTATTAACTAATTTTCTATGCCCAGTTACTGTTTTCAAGTGACTATATTGTCTGATTTTAAAGAATTAGTGAACATTCAGTATTTTAGTAACATAATCATTATATGTACTCCAATCTGATGGGGGTACTCCCATTCATTGCTTTGTTGAGAATCTGTTAAGCCCCTGCAATGTTTAAAAGTGCTGTTGGAACAACAGGAACCATCCCATAGCTCTAAACCTCAGCGTTACTATTATGCTCTTGATTGGAGCTTCCATTTGTTAGCTAGCTCAGGATATAACTGTGTTTATGGATCTTATGCTGAGAGCTATCCTACAATCCTCTGAAGAATACATGGTAAAATGAGGGACTGGACAGTTCTCAACAAGATTTTCCAGAGGAGAAATGGAGATTTTGCTACTTGGTATTTATGTTTTATTGTGGGGTTTGTTCATTTGTTTTTATTTGCAACATATGTTCAGAACGTTAGATTCTGGGAAAATCATGAGTAATCTTTGAAACAATTTTTTTTTGTTTTTTGTAAGTGGATTTACAGTGTACTTCATACAACACATTGGCTATGGAATGAGATTTAATATTTAGAGTGTATAGAGTATTGTGTGCTTACAACCAAATAATTGCAAGACTATTTACCTAGGGTATTAAAATATTAACCAAACTCAATTTTTATAAATGTAGAAAGCTATTTGATACAGTCTGGGAGTAACGTTATAATTAAGATAATTTATTATTGTCCGGTTGACTTAAATCTATGTATCATTTACAAAGTACCTTAAATGGGGATAGACCCAGATATTATCCACTATATTATGCAGAAAACTCACAGATAATTCCTAAAATATCTTTCTACAAACTATCATAGAATAAGAAAACGGAAAGCAGGACATTAAAACGTGTTTAGCAGAACGATTAAATGTATGTCTCCATATACATGCATTCGTGTTTTCACAAGATTGTGATTTCTCTATGATTAAAACAGTGCCCTAGGCAAAAAAAAAGTCAAAAGAAGGAATAATATTGTTAGCAAAATTAATTGAAAAAGACTTGATTGAGTGAGCCTTAACTCAGCAATTACTTGTTACAAACAAATGCACGACACTGCAGGAGAAAAAAACAGAAATGGATGGTGTTAGAAAACAGAACAAAACTGTAAGAGACAATATATGAAAGACTAGGAAAGCGAAGCGACATTTCCGATAGGTGACCTGAAATTGCACTCAGGACGGTGAGATGGATCCTTAGGTAGTAATATCGCAGTCAAGCCTGACCACCTGAGTTTAAGGTTCAGAACTCACTCATGGTAAGAAAACTGATTTTTACAAGTAGTCCTGTGACCTCCACATGAGCACCATAACTTAAACGCCCCCCAACACATATACACACAAAAAATAAAATAGTCTAAGAGTTTAATACTCCTGTGTGGTGGCACATGCCTCTAATCCCAGCTCTCGGGAGGCAGAGTTTGAGGTCAGCCTGGTCTACAGAGAAAGTTTCAGGTACTAGGAAACCCTGTCTAGAAAAACAACAACAACAACAACAACAACAAAAAGTGTGTTCCAAATATTTAAAAAAATAAACTTAGACTAATATCTGTTACTTACCTAATTTTTTTTTTGTTTTTCGAGACAGGGTTTTTCTGCAGCTTAGAGCCTGTCCTGGAACTAGCTCTTGTAGACCAGGCTGGTCTCGAACTCACAGAGATCCGCCTGCCTCTGCCTCCCGAGTAATGCTGGGATTAAAGGCGTGCGCCATCACCGCCCGGCTACTTACCTAAAATTTAAAATCAGGTGGGTGTTATGTACTTTCATATTCTAAGTTTGGAGATATCACATAAAATATGTATAGAGTTCATAAACAAAGATAAAAATTTCATAGCAGGAGATAAAGCAATTATATGCCAGATCAGATTTTGGCCTTTAAAACAAAATTTGAATACTCTTTCTTGCCTCAGTTTTCACAATTTTGATCAAGGTGGAAAAAGTCAACATTTATGAGAAAGAATCAGCTTTTTTCTTTAATGCCTTTGTTTTGTTTAATGGCACTGAATTAATTTATAGTTTTAAAGTCTTCATTCTATGTAACATATTGTCAATAAACCATGTAAGTGATGGGGTATTCAAACCTAGTTTTCAATAATTAACGTCTCTGAAATATTTGCCTGTTTTTCAAAGGCACTATCTTAAATAGAATTGAATCACATAAAAAAATTAGAAAACTGCCTTAAGATATGTGATCTGCCGAGAGGTTTTTTTTTTTTTTTAAGAGTGCTTTGTCTTAACTATGGTTTGGACTTATTATTCTAAGATGTAACTTAGATAAATAAAAATATTCTTGTGAAATTCTTCCGGCTGACACAGTTCTTAAGAAAATGTTCTACCCTGGAAGTTGAGTAGAGAGTAATTCAATGTCCTCCTGTAATTTTTTTTATTGTTGGAGAGCTAAACAATTTCTCCAGGAAACAGTTGGGACTAAATGCAGTTTCTCTCTATGTCATACAGTGAGGTTCACCAAATTAGTTTTAAAAATGGCAGTGTAACAGCTTGAAGTAGAACGCAAGGAGAATTTCAACCACTTTCGGTTCATGGAAAAAAGTCACATCTGTATACATCCTTGGACTTTGCTGTGCTTATAGAGTTGCAATTCTTTGAGCATGAATAATAATTTTTTTATTTGATAAATCACCTTACATATAGAAAGGAATCAAAATGTTTGTAAATTGCAGTTAGCCTGTGTATAATTAATGGGGGAATTCTGCTATTTATATGGTAGAAGAGTGAAGTGGTATTTATCCTGTGTCTCATCTCTAGCCTGACAGGCAGGAAGGCTTTCAGAAAATAAAGTCTCAACATTTCAATTAAGAAGATAAAGAGTAAAGTCTAATAGCTCATATTAAAGTGAACTCATAGTTGAAGATATAATAATGTGTATTTTTGATTTCTTTTACTAATATGAGGGCATTCTTTTGACTTGGAGAATAGAGATGAAAATGCATGTCATTTGTAAACAGCCATGAAATAGCACAGGCTAGTCTACGGTTGGTTGGGAGTGGCACAACCCTGAAATGAATGGATGAGTATGCTGATAATTTTTAGGGGAAACATAGCAAAAATTTTACCACATAGATCATCTTCTTTAAGAATACTTGATAATTTAATAAGTTATGGAACCTATATGTAAGACTCAATGCAGAAAGAGAAGAAAGAAAAATCCAGATTGACTGTGGAGGTCTTGTGTTTGGAATAAAGTCTGCAAGACAAGTATATCAAAATTAATTGTTTAGGATGTTAGGGGAGACTACAAAGTACTAGAAAAGAAATTAAGAATGAAAAATTGGTAATTCAAGATCCTTAGATATCAAATAGGAACTTTTTTAGAGTTCTCTTGTGAGGGAAATTGTTTTCTGTACTTCCTAATAGAAATTTCTGCCAGATAGTTGCTTTTGGCTTAGCATGTTGTGGAATCGGAAGGTGGACTGGCTGTTGGTCAAAGTTGTAAATCAGGTTACAATTAGATATTGGTTAGAAGTTGTATTATGTCTACGAGGTCCTCTACCTTTTGATTTCAGGCAAATCTCTTTACTCACTTTCTTGTTCACGATATTGCAATGGCTACCCATAATCCATAGTAGGGATATTTCAAGTCAGTGGGAAAGGAGAAGATGCTATATCAATCATCTGTGACATTTTTCAAAACACATGTGGTAACCATGTGTATTTGGGAAAGGTTGCCATGTGATGCTTATCTTTTCTCCACTGAGCCTTTGTCCATTTATGAATGGCTGGTCTACAGAGTAAACTCAAAGTCTAGTACGGAAATCTGCGAAAGAGTGGTTCATGCTTTTCACATTTGCCTAGTTCTTTCTGCTCCGAAGTTTGTGCTGCAGAAATAGTAAACAGATTACGTGCTTTCTGTTTGCAGTACTCAGTCCCTTTTGAAACACTAACTTTTCTCTGCTACATTTCTAAGTCATTACCTTTGATCTGGCAACTACTAGTTCCTTGCTCTAGTAATACGTTGTATGAGAATAAGTAGCCACGTTATTTTCATGTTTATTATGCCTTGCTTAAGAAACATTTCAAGACAGCAATCATGTCATTCTTTGTCCACTCAAGATACATTATGAGGTCCACTACATAGTCAGTTACAAATAAGTATTTGTTACAACTAAGTAAGGAAAGAAAATAAGGAATAGAGGTCAAGGTTTCTAAGCTGTGTCTGTTGTTCATTTTGTTTCCAACGACACTTCAGAAATAAACTTCATGAGCATTTTTTTTTTTTTTTGGTTTTTCGAGACAGGGTTTCTCTGTAGCTTTGGAGCCTGTCCTGGAACTAGCTCTTGTAGACCAGGCTGGCCTCGAACTCACAGAGATCCGCCTGCCTCTGCCTCCCGAGTGCTGGCATTAAAGGCGTGCGCCACCACCGCCCGGCTTCATGAGAATTTTTTAACTCAAACAAAATTTTAAAGAGTCATGCCATAATTCTGAGTAGAACAAATTTAATCATTTAATATCAAAATGCATATACACACATATATATGTATGTATATATGTATACATAAATATATACATATATAGGTGTTTGTGCATGTGTGTGATATGCTATTATGTGTGTGTACAATTTGTCTGAATATATTTCTTGTCATTTAAAATATTTTTTGTCAATTAAATTTGTTCTAAATACATTTGGTCTTTAAATACCTAAAAGGTACACACTGGCCACATTCACCCTTACTTTCTTATACCCCATGTCCATCTTTTTTCCCTTATAAATCTCTCTTCTTATTTTATTTTAAAAAATCAAAAAACCAATTTTTTTCATTTTACATACCAATCCCAGTTCCTACTCCCTCCCCTACTTCTGTTCCCTCCAGCTTCCCAAACCACCCCCATCCACACCTCAGAGAGAGTAAGGCACATTGCTTTGAGGAAGGAACAAGTCCTTCCCTACTATATCTAAAGTGAAGAAAACATCCATCAAAAGAGAATAGGTCCCAAACAGCCAGTACAATCAGTAGGGCTAAATCCTGGACCCACTTCCAGTGGTCCTGCAGTAGCCCCAACCATACAACTGTCACCCATATTCCGAGGGCCTAGTTTGGACCTATTGTTCCTTCCCTGTCCAGCCAGAGTTGGTGAGCTCCCATTAGCTCAGGTAGACTGTTTCAGTCAGTGGCTGTCCCCATCATGGCCTTGACCTCTTTGCTCATATTCTCATTCCTCCCACTCTTCGACTATACTTTAGGAGCTCAGCCCAGTGCTCTGCTGAGGCTCTCTGCCTCCTTTGCTTCCAACCAGTTGCTGGATGAATGTTCTGTGATGACATTTAAGATAGTCATCAATTTGACTACAGGGCAAAGACAGTTCGGGTACCCTCTCCACTTATTGCTTAGGGTCTTAGCTGGGGTCATCCTTGTGGATTGCTGGAAATTTATCTACTGCCAGGTTTCTTGCTAGTCCCATAATGGTTCCCTCAATCAAGTTCTTTCTTTCTTTTCTCTCCGTCTCTGTCCTTCCCCTATCTTGACTATCCAATTCTCTCAAGTTCTCCTCCTCCCTCCTCTTCGTCCTTCCTCCTTCCATTCTGTTCTCCCTTCTCTCCCTACCCCATTCTCCCAATTTTGTCAAGATATCTTGTCTATTTCTCCTTCCCAGGGAGATCTATATATGTTACTCTTAGGGTTCTCCTTGTTTCTTAGCTTCTCTGGGGTTGTGGACTATAGGCTTGTTATTCTTCATGTAACAGCTAGTATTCACTTAAGAGTGAGTACATATTGTGCTCATTTTTCTGTGTCCGGGTTAATTCACTCAGGATTTTTTTTTTTTACTAGTTCCATCCATTTGCATGAAAATTCCAAGATGTCATTATTTTTTACCACTGAGTAGTACTTCATTGTGTAAATGTACCACATTTTCTTTATTCATTGTTCCATTGAGGGGCATCTAGGTTGTTTCCAGGTTCTGGCTATTACAAATAATGGAGTTATGAACATAGTTGAACAAATGTCCTTGTAGTATGATTGAACATCCTTTGGGTATATACCCCAAAGTGGTATTGCTGGGTCGTGAGGTACATTGATTCCCAGTTTTCTGAGAAACCACCATACTGATTTCCAGAGTGGTTGTACAAGTTTACATTCCCACCAGCGATGGAGAAGTGGATCATTGTGCATAATCTCCAACATAAGCTATCATTGGTGTTTCTTATTTTAGCCATTCTGAAAGGTATAAGATGAAATCTCAGAGTCGTTCTGATTTGCATTTCCCTAATGGCTATGATGTTGAACATTTCCTTAAGTGTCTTTCAACCATTTGAGATTCTTCTGTTCAGAATTCTCTGTTTAGATCTGTAACCCATTTTTAATTGGATTATTAAGTATTTTAATGTCTAATTTCTTGAGCTCTTTATATATTTTGGAGATAAGTCCTCTTTCTGATATGGGGTTGGTGAAGATCTTTTCCCATTCAGTAGACTGCCTTTTTGTCTTATTAACAGTGTCCATTGCTTTAGAGAAGCTTATCAGTTTCAGATGTTCCCATTTATTTATCGTTTCTCTCAGTATCTGTGCTATTGGTATTTTATTTAGAAAGTGGTCTTCTGTACCCATGCATTTAAGGCATTTTTTTTCTTCTGTCAGGTTCAGTGTGGTTGGTTTTATGTTGAGCTCTTTAATCCATTTGGACTTGAGTTTTGTGCATGGGGATAGATATGGATTTATTTTCATTTTTCTTCATGTTGACATCCAGTTATGCCAGCACCATTTGTTGAAGATGCTTTCTTTTTTCGATTGTATAATTTTAGCTTCTTTGTCAAAAATCAGATATTCATAGGTGTGTGGATTAATATCCAGGTCTTTTATTTGATTCTATTTGTCAACTTGTGTTTTTATGCCAATACCAGGCTGTTTTCATTATAATAGAGCTTGATGTCAGGGATGGTGATGCTTCTGGAAGTTCCTTTGTTTGTATATATATTTTTTTGGCTATCCTGTTTTTTATATGAAGTTGAATATTGTTCTTTCAAGGTCTGTGAAGAATAGGGTTGGGATTTTGATGGGGATTGCAATCAACCTATAGATAACTTTTGGTAGGATTGCCATTTTTATGATAACCACCTAATCTAAGAACATTGGAGAACTTTTCATTTTATGGCATCTTCAATTTCTTTCTTCAAAGACTTAAAGTTCTTGTTGAACAGATCTTTCACTATTTTGGTTAGTGTTATCCCAAGAATTTTACGTTATATGTGGCTATTGTTAAGAGTAATATTTCTCTGATTTTTTCTTAGCTTCTTTATCATTTATTTATTGGAGGGCTACTGATCTTTTTGAGTTGATCTTGTATCCTGCCACATTAATGAAGGTATTTAACAGCTGTGGGAGTTTCCTGGCAGAATTTTTGGGGTCACTTATGTATACTATCAAATCATCTGCAAATAGCAAAAGTTTGACTTCTTCCTTTTCAATTTATATCCCATTGATCTCTTTTTGTTATTGCTGTAGCTAGAACCTCAAGAACTATATTGAATAGGTATGAGGAGAGTGGACAGCTTTGTCTTCTTTCTGATTTTAGTGGAATATCTTTGAGTTTTTCTCCATTTAATTTGATGTTGGCTGTCTGTTTGTTGTATATTGCTTTTATTATGTTTAGGTATGTTTCTTGTATCCCTGACCTCTCCAAGACTTTTATCATGAAGGAGTGTTAGATTTTGTTGAATGCTTTTTTCAGCATCTAATGAGATGATCTTATGGATCTTTCTTTCAGTTTATTTATATGGGGGATTACGTTGATAGATTTTCTCATGTTGAACAATTACTGCATGTCTTGGATGATTTTTTTATGTGTTCTTAATTTATCTTCTTAATTGAAATGTTTGAATCAGTCTGGTCTAATACATAAAGTCGAGATCAGTCAGACTCTAGTTCAAAAGATATGGTGTTCTGGATGAAAACACCTAGTGCTGCCTTCTGCCCTCCAGATGTTTGCACTTATCCTCCTATTAACAGGATCTTACATACATAGTTTTACACATGAAAAACACTATGACCATGGCGTATCTCTTAATTTTTCATGTGTCTTTTACTTGTTTTAAAAATACTTTTTCCCTTAAAATTTTTATTAAAGTATCTCAAAATTAAAATATAATTACATATTCTTCCACTTCTCTTTCCTTCCTCGACCTCTCTCATGGACATCCACGCTCCTCAAATTGATGACTTTTAAGAAGAATTATTTTACTGGTCCATTATAAATTAGTGATTATATATCCTTAGCAATATGAAGTCTTCTAAAAGAGGACAGAGGTTGCATTATACTGAAGCTGTAATTTTAGCATATCTTCCTTGATAGTAAGAAGAAAGAGCAAGGAGCTGTACCTGACAGCATTAGTAACAGTAGTAACACATAGAGGAGGCTTTTTTTTGAATAGTTCTAAATTTCATTTTTCTTTCTAATTATTGTCAGGAACTATGACTATCACTGCTAGGTATCCATTGGGCTCATGACAGTAAGAATAGCAATAGGAAAATATCAACAGAAATCTAGTATGGTATATGATTTTTTTGGATTAACTATTATATGGCATAAAATGTTATTGTGATAAAAGATTTGAAAAAGTAGGACATATAGGGTGAAGTCATAAACATTTGACTGTAGTTTTGTGTTTCATACCCAAAGACATACATCTATGGATTGTAAAATTCAAGTCTTGCCTATCTATTCTACTTATAGGATGTATAGCACATGATAAATTCATCTGAATCCTTTATGGATGTTAGTCAGTGAAATTAATATAATATTACTTACTGTTCAAGCTAACAGATGAAAATGAATCAGTCCTACATATGTAATAGTTTAGAGCTATCTGAACTAGTCATACTTTGCAGCATTTTGTGTTCATAGTCTCAGTAACCCTGGTGACTTAGTCAATGACTAAATAAAAGTTAAACAAATAAATAGTTAAACAAACATTTGTTTGTAAGCTTCTAAGTATACAGCCTTTACAACACCTATGGTATCTTTAAAAATGTGAAGCTAACTTTTGTGCTTATAATGCTACTTCTAAGCAATGTGTCCTAAATTCTTGAAGAGGCAGTATACTTATCTTTTAGACTCTCTGGAACTGAGATGTGGCAAAAGCACTATCTCTCTTGTGATGTATTCATCATTTGGAGGAAAGATTATTAGATATAAAGTTCAGCACATGAGATTTAATTCTGGTCCAGCTTAAAGCTACTTGTGTAAACTTTGGCAAGCCTCTCCTAAAATGAGAGAATTGAACCCCACATATCTATGCTTCCTTCCAATATTAATGGTTTGAGCGTGTGATTTTATCCATCTGCTTGTTGCATGTATTACTGCTAAGTGGCTAATGTCCAGAGAGGGTCAGGGTTTTCTAGACTCAACAAATATTATTTTGATGTATTACATTTGCCAGACAGAACAATAAGCTTCCATTAAATAAACACATCATTAAGTGAGGACCAGTTTATTGAATGGAGGCAACATTATACATTTTCTGAGCATTATCAGATGTTAGTAAGTTGTAGGAAAGCACACTCATCTGGCAAATATTTTATATGTGTTCACAACTTCATTCATTCACTTCATGTATTACTACTTTCATAAATTCAGGAGTTATCAAATTCAATTAAAAATTAATAGACAAAGAATTCTCAAGGCTGTCTTCTACGTAATGAATAAGGACTTACGTGACTGACAAGAATAAAAAGTAAAATATTTCCGTAAGATATATGGAAATGGTTAATCAGGCCATCTCAGAGTCCTTAGCTTAAAATGCAACTTATTCATTTTAAAAAGTGTTTATTAAACCATCAAAGAGTTTGAAATATTTTTTGTCTGTTCATGCATATATTTGTTCAACCTCCATGCATTGCTATAAAGGAACTAAATCTTTTTCTTCCCAAAACCTATTATTAACTTTATTCAAGAAGCCCAAGGGCATTTAAGAACAAAACAAAAGTAATCTTGGACTTCAGTCAAGTTACACAAAGAAGTAACACTTGAGGATAAGTGTCTTTATTGTGTTTGTTTATTTTTGTTCCCTTTTAAAACAGTGAATTGTGCCTTTCATTATAAAGGAATGCACACTATTGTGGCTTAATATATAATGTTAATTAGTTATCCATATATATGTGTATATACCACACCAAACGTTATTTGATGTATAAAGTCAGAACTGGTTGTAACTTTTACATGAAAAGCTTAAGACCACCCAACTTGAGCTAGTAATTACTTCAGCAAATAGCTGTATGCTTTTGTTTAGGAAAAGTTCATTTAAGAATATGTGTTTTGAGACCTTTTAAAGTGATAATTTTTTCTGTTTCTAATTTTTTCATTGAAAATATTTTTCCATATATTCTATTCTGTTTATAGCTTCCTCTCCCCAATTTCCTCCATGGTCCTTCTTACTTAGCTACCAACCCAAATCCATACCTTTTAATTCCCTATCTCAGTAGAATACACATAAGCATTTAAAATAATAATGATAATGATAAAATATAAAATAAAAACAAACCAACTAAAAATAGGACAAAACAAACACACACAAGACCCAAAGAGAAAGCTCAGAAACACTTATAGACACAGATATCCACATTCATACATATAAATAGCCAATAAAGAGGCAAAAGTAGAAACCATCATATATATGCAAGCGACCTATAAGGTTTAAGAAAAAGAAAATGGTCTGACAAAGCATTATTTGACAAAGAACTCCCTGAACTTGTCTTGTGTTGGCTGTATACTGCTTGACATCGGTTCAGTGGTTTTTATTCACAGAAATACTCCATTGGAGAACACTAATTTTTCATTTTTGAGTTTTTAATCAATTAGAGATAACTTCTGGTTCAGGGGTGGAGGCTAGTATCCACTTCCCTTCTTGGTGCTGGGATACCATCTGGGCCAGAAGTACACAGACCCTGTGCGTGCACCACAGTTTCTGTGAGTTCAAAATTAGATCAGTTTTGGTGTGTTTAGAAATGCCTCCTTTCTTTGGTGTCCCCCATCCTCTCTGGCTCATTTTTTCACATCTTTTTGTGCAATGTTCCTTGGGACCCAGGGATTGAGAGGGATTTAATAGAGACTTCTTCTTCTTCTTCTTCTTCTTTTTTTTTGAGGGGGCTAAGTGTTCCAGTGTCTCTCACTCTCTGAATATTTTCTGGCTGTGAATCTGCGTATTTGCTTCTGTCTGTTGAAAGAGGAAGTTTCTCTAGTGAGGGATGAGTAAGACACTGATCTATGACTATCACAGAATGTCATTAGGAGTCATTTTATGTCTATGTTTCTTTAGTACAACAGGAGTATTTATTTTCCCCTAGACCGGTGGCCTGTTTAGTCTCAGGTTTGGAACCTGAGCAGCAACAAGAATGGGTTCACTCTCATGAAGTGAGCCTTAAAACCAACCAGACACTGGTCAATACATCCCATAAGTTTTATGCCACATTGCCTGACTTTATAGAGGTAGGTCACCACTGTAAATCAGAGGGTTTGTAGCTGGGTTAGTGTTAACCTTTTCTAGAGTGCAGAGTATCTTCTAGTTATAGACACCCATCAGCAGTAGCTCTAGGTAGGCATATAGGTAGGTAGTATAGGTGTTGTCTTCAGCAACAGGGGGGAAAACCATACCATAATAACAAAAGAATGGGAATCAACAAACAACACTCACTAATAACTCAACACCAACGGTTTCAAAAGTGATAATTATTTAATGTACTTTTCTTATGAGAGAAATTGAAAAATTTATCGTGAAATTTTGAATTTGATTCCAAAAAAGTATTTGATAAAATGAAAGGGTTAGCCTTCATCTTCAAAAATGGTTCAAGTTAAATCTCCTATCTGATAGTTTTTACTCAATCTAACTTTCAGTTTAATCAAGGATTCTACAAGTTGAGTTACATCAAATCTTTTAAAGATAGCAGCATGTTAATGTCTCCAGATTTTGAGCTATTTTTCCATTTTCCTCACCTAGCTCAGATTTTAGTTGCTGACATTTCAAAAACTCTTTGCAATTACATAAGCACCTCCCCCCATTAGATCATCAGACCCTTCAGAGCCTAAGAAGGCTGTGAGCTGGGTAGATACATCCTCCCCTCACCCCAGAGATCCCAGGCAACATCACACAATTATAATCCGGAAGTCACCAATACAGAGAAAAACTGACCCCTGCCACACATTAAGTTAGCCCGCTTCTTTGTGAGTAGGATTTCACCTTGCGTGTTTTTTCTAAAGAAGAGCTTGCTCTTTTTGTTGTGTACGAAACTCTCAACTTCAAGTCCCAACCTAAGCCTAGTATTGTTAAAGGTCTTTTAGCCTGAAGAGATGATGTGAACCCAAGTCTCTGTACGGCCCTGCTTCTCAGTCAAACCCATTCTTTGCAATACCTAGTTACCAGTATCAGTAAAACAGAGAATACCCAGAAGACACAGAAGGAGGTCAAAAGAGAGGTCATCTTGGTTGCTATTACATTCACTCACGTTATTCAAACGTGTGTCAGACAGCTTTTGCTTTCCTTTTATTTGGTGGAATATCTGCCCAACTCTATGGTGTGATCACATCTTTGCATCTTTTCCATCTTCTTTAGCTAGTGTAAGCACCACCACCATCAAGTTGCCCTGAGCAGATAATTCCTGTAGAAAACCCTTCCACTTAACGCTTTTCGTTAAGATACCACAGCCACACATTTGAATTCATGATTGTCTTTCTCGCTGTGAAAAGCAGAGAACTTCTGGTTGTGTGCTTTTCTAATGACAGCTCACTTCCCCCTTGTACTTTTAGTGCATCTTATACCTGAATTTCCAGAAAATTCTTTTAAGTCTTCTTTTCTCTCCTCTCTTCTACACATTTCCCTTCTCCTTTATCAGGAGGCTCCATATCATTTAAGGCACTCAAAGATTCCACTGTTAATGTAACAATTATAGACAACTCACACAGGACTCTACTGGTTTCCATAATGTAATCTTCTCATGTTCTTTTCAACCTATCTTCTAAAAAAATAAGGATTTGTGGGATCGAGAAGGTATCTCAGTGGTTAAAAGCCTTGCTCTGTCAGCCTGTGGAGTGGAGTGCAGATCCATGTAGCTCACATAAACATCAGGCAGGATGATGCTCTCATGAAATTCTGGTGTTGGGAAGAAAGAAATGGGGGATTCTTGGCATGTTACTATTTCTAAGAGCTCTGAGTTCAATTGAAATATCATATATTCCACAAAGATCAAGGTGAAGAGCAATAACCCAGATATAAATGTTGGACAGCAACACACATATAGACAAAGGGAAAAATGATTTCTATTATGCTACTATTTTTTTTGTTTTGAGCAGTTTTAACCCTCATTTCAGTGCTATCTGAATTGAATTCAGCTCCATTGTTTTACCACAATGACTTTGCTAATCTCATTAAAGCTTTTGAAACAGTAGCAATAGTAATGCAGTAGTACAAGGAGCAACAATGACGTTAGAATTCACAGGAGGAACAAGTGACCAGCAAGTTTGGGGAATGAGGAAATAAACACTTGGAAAGATAGCTTTACTGTTACTGTAGCCAGAATCATGAGGAAGAATGGCACAACTTGTTTTCTTCTCTCAGATGCACGTCAGGGTCTAAGTTACTTGTCTCTGGTACTTGGGCTTTTTAACTCTCTCTCTAATGTTCTGCTTCCTTTCATGCAGTTGCCTATCCACCACGTGATGGCCTTCCATGCCAACTTAACTAAGATGCCATGGCTCTGCCTCCTTTCTGTCTGTCTCTTACAGGAAGCTGCCAAGATGTACAGCTTGCAGTCTTGGAGATTTTCTTTTAAATTATACCCCCCCCCCCAAAAAAAATGCATGCACTTCTTCTTGGGTCCATGCTTAAATTATTTCATTAAAGAATAGTAGCAATGACTGATTTCTCTAGTAATATGTGTCACTGCATCTGAAGTCCCAAAGTGTCCAGGGAGATCACAGTTGTCTCATTAGTGGTGACTGGTGGCAGTGTGGCTAGGAATGATTTTAGGTGAGAATAAAATAATGCAAAAGCATGCTGTTGGTAGTTTAATGCTTTAAAATTATCTTTATGTGAAACATTCAAAATACGAATTAAGATGCAGAAAAACCAGAACAAATTTTTCGGTACAATGTTTTTAATGAGGTATTTTATTACATTTCCAACTTGCTTTCAATACATTCTCTTATTTATATAAATACTGAGAAAAACATACAGAAACACAACACAGTCAAATTACTGAGCTTTTGTCAGCATAGGAATGAAATATTGAGAAATTATGGCTTCCAGTCATAATTAGATTAAAACAGACTCTTGTTATTTTGAGGAAAATAGCTTTAAAAAAACAGTTCTCTCCTATTTCTGCCTATTTCCCAAAGTTCTGTCTTGTTAACTGCCAGCTGAGAACTAATCCCATTTATTCTGTTATTGAATATTTTGTAAAAGCTACCAAATTTATGTTCACATAAGAGAATTAAACAACAAAGGAACCAAAAGAAGTCTTAGGCTCTGTTCTGCAAACATACATCATCCGAAGTGGTTATAAACACTGTGCTTTCATGCTAAAAATTAAACTGCATGGAAGTAAAAATTATCAAAATATGTTTTACTCAATTTACTAGGTATATACTTTATTTGCTAAT